>NC_092862.1:80203382-80446966 GCF_032062135.1 Pyxicephalus adspersus | reverse complement strand
ACAGACAGACACCCCGGCATCACAGCGGGATTGTTAGATCGCCGCTGGAGCGCAGGTAAGTGGGGCTTTTAAATTTACCCCGAGTAATGCACTTTTTGCAAGTGGATTCCACCTCGAGTCACACTCGGGATTACAGCTGGGGTGGTTAAAGGACAATATGTCATTTAGACCTGGAGGTACTAAAGCGTTCAAAATTATCCACTTAGCTTCTGTTCTTAAAGAGGAACTATACTCAAAAAAACAAAAAAAAACAAAAAAAAAACAAAAACACACTTACCTTCAGGGGCATTGCAAGCATTTACCACATCTCAATGTCCCTGGTATTGGTTTCTCTGATGTAAAAACTGGATTAACAGAGTAATAACTACACGTTAGGATGTCTTTGAGAGAGGGGGATTTCCTATAGGTGATATTGGGATATTTGTTGATAAATTGAGAGGTTTTAGAGGCAGATAAGAGATTTTTCCAATGTTTTGATAGTATGTTATCTACCTCCTTATGTAGATTATTGAACGTTGTGACAACCCTTGTTGTGTACATATGTTTCGGCGTTTGCTTAGAGATTAAAGTTTGGGGATCTAAAGATGTGGCTTTTTGGTATGCTCTTTTCAGAACGTTTTTTACTTTAACCCCTTCGCAGGAGTCTCTCCTGGAGGGCTCTCAGCTCAATTTTTGAAGTCCTTAGGATCAGTAGCGTTGCACCTGAAGCAATATTGGATTGTTTGTATTTTAAGTATGCACCATTAATAGGTATTATTATCCTCCATATGGTGTATCATTAATGTAATCAATGTATGAAATCACAGAGAACTTTTATTTATCTTGTGAAAATTGTTCATAATTAATGAATTATGTTATGATTTATGGTATCAAATAAATGTCATGCTTTTATCTGCTTAAACTCTAGCCACAAATGTCTTTTTTTTCCTATTCTTCTCCTTTCCTATTCTATTCTAACATATTCCTAATTGAATATGTTATTAAATAATAACACATGTATAATATATTTGGTTTGCCAAAACAAACCTGCTGTTTTCTCTTTTCTTTTTATTACATGATACAGTTTTATGAAGGGGTAAAAAAATGAAATAAATGTATCCTATCCCTCTGTCTGTCTGTGTTTTTTTTTCCCTAATCAGCCATTTTTAGGTACACCTTGCTAAGAATGGATCCCCTTTTGCTTTTGGAACTTCCAGATATAGATTTAACAAAGTGCTCCAATTCAACCACATCTGAAAAAAAACTCTATTGTTAGAGTCGGATTATTCCTGACCTGCCTTGTCTTTTAGACTCACTCATGAGAAAAAGAACTTGCCCTTCTAGACAGATAACCCAGCTGCCTTCAAACCTTAAAATGACCATGGGTTTGCTAGTCAGGTAATATGATTTCTCTTGACATAATTGATGCATAATCTTAAAAAATGTGGAGAGCAGACAGCTCTCTATGTTTGCGACAGCTCTTCTATGCTATGCTAAGGTCTTTTCTAACTCTATGTCCCCAGCTCTTCTCCCTAAAGAGTGATGCCTAATTTCTAATATACTCCTTGTTTTAAAAGCACGCCTCTGGTAGTCTGTTAAGGCTAGGTTGTTTGTGCTTCAACTTTGAGACCTCCATATATGCTGACACAAAAATCATCTGATATAAAAGGGGTACCTTCTTTTGTAGATGATGGTGGTTCTAATGATATAGGCACAGGCTACTTTCAAATTAACCCTAAGACTATTCATTCCATCCTTTAGCCAATTTACCTAAAGTCAAAGCTGGATTGATGCAAAAAAGAAAGGAAAAACGAAGAAAGAGTAGGGGTCTTTAAGGCACAATACTCTTTATATTTAGGGTATTTCACAATTCAATTATATATATATATATATATATATATATATATATATCATTAATGCATGGGGTTTAGAGAGGTCTTCACTAAATAATGTTCACCTAATTTAAAGGAACATTGGTAACAAAGGGATTGTATGACGTGTTATCATAGACCTTAAACCCTCTTTAATGCATGGGGTTTACTGGTCTTATAAACTAATTGGAGAATTACTATTTATTACATTTGTAAAGATAAGTCCAAGAAAGGAATTTAAATTTAGTGGAATATTTCCATAATTACAGAGGTCTCTATTCCCAACGCTTTTCGCCAATTAGGCTTCCACAGGGGTATTATTGAAACTGTAGTATTTGCTAAACAGTAAAGAAAACATCAGAGATCTTTATCAAGTTGACATAGCATTTGGGAAAACATATCAGAAACAATAAAAGGTGATCGTTTGCTCATGACTATGGTTGCAATTAGTATCAAGGGTATGTAGTCATTATTGACTACTGAAGTACAGGATCTGAATAAAAGTATATAGAACAAGCTAAGCATTTGTTAATAACTTATTTTGCAATTATTATACGTTGTATAAAGAGTATGGATTTAGCCTTCCTAAATAGTACAGTACATAGCATAATAAAATAAAAGCAAACTTGGAGGTATTTCTCACAACTACATTAGTATATAGGTGCATAGATGTCATAGAGATATTTAGGGTAAGTGTGGTAGTTACCCTGTTTCCCCCATGATAAGGCACTGTCTTATATTTTTTGAAATGCCAAAATATGCCCTAGGTCTTATTTTCAGGGGGATGTCTTATTTTTCCATGAAGAAGACTAGTACACATTTATTGTTGAAATAATATGATCACTCATGTGCCATTCATTGTCTCCTTCTGATCACTCATGTGCCATTCATTGTCTCCTTCTGATCACTCATGTGCCATTCATTGTCCCCTTCTGATCACTCTGTGCCATTCATTGTCTCCTTCTGATCACTCATGTGCCATTCATTGTCCCCTTCTGATCACTCATGTGCCATTCATTGTCCCCTTCTGATCACTCATGTGGTCTTATTTGCGGGGGGTGCTTTATTTTAATTTTTTGAGCAAAAATCGGGGGGTGGCCTATTTGATGGGGATGCCTTATCATCGGGGAAACACGGTAACATGTGCTCCATTTTACCATGGCCGACTTACTTCCCTTGATGAGGTCTGTTGAAGGTACTGCCACCCTAGCAAAGTTTGGTATAAACCTACGATAGTACCCCACAATTCATAAAAAGGCTCTCACTTGTTTTTTGGTGATGAGCCGGGGCCAATTTTGGATTGCTTCTACCATATTCACCTGAGGTTTTTATACACCTCTTCCAATTATATATCCTAGATAACGTGCTTCCTCCAGACCTAAAGCACACTTCTTAGGGTTGCTACCCGGAGGGAATACAACACCGCTTGCACTTTTGGTAAATTACTTTCCCAGTCATCACTAAAAAGCATGATATCATCCAGATAAGCAAAAGCATATCTACGATGAGGTTTAAGGATGATATCCATTAACCTTTGGAAGGTTGCTGGAGCCCCAGGTGACCCAAAAAGCATAGTGGCATACTGAAAAAGGCTTCTGGGACAACAAAAGCAGTTTTTTCCTTGGCACTTTCAGTAAGGGGCACTTGCCAGTACCCCTTGGTTAGGTCAGAAGTAGAGAAATACCTTGCACGGCCAAGTCTCTTAATTAATTCATCCACTCTTGGAATTGGGTACACATCAAACTTTGACACCTCATTTAAATTTCGGAAATCATTACAGAATCTCCCTGTACCATCTGCTTTGGGATTAGGAGTATGGGATTTGACCACTCACTTTGCGACTCTTCAATCACCTCAAGTTCTAACATCTTTTTTACCTCTTCAGATACAGCTTGTCTCCAAGCTTCAGGTACCCTATATGGTTTCAAGTGAACTTGTATCTGCGGCTCAGTGACTATGTCATGTTTGATGACTGAGATGTGCCTAGGCAACTCTGAGAACAAATCAGTGTTTCTTGAGACAAATTTTTTTGTCTCCTGCATTTGAAACTTGGATCAGGATTCTGCAATATGCACACCTACAGTATTATAAAAAGGGGTGTTTACCTTATTTGCCAACATTTTGGGGGGCAACATTGCCAAGAGACTCACTTCTGACAGAGTCTCTCTGTCCTTCCACGGTTTCAGTAAATTTATATGATACAACTGTTCAGGCTTTCTCTTACCAGGCTGGTAAACTTTATAATTTACCTATCCCACTTTCTCTATTACTTCATATGGCCCTTGCCACTTAGCCAGGAATTTACTCTCTACAGTGGGCACTAAAACCAATACCTGGTCACCTGGGTCAAAGGTTCTAACTTTAGCTGTCCAGTTGTAGACACGACTTTGTGCCTCTTGAGCCAAAGTGCTCTTTGATGATGGGCATGACAGCAGCTATTCTGTCTTGCATGAGAGCAATATGCTCTATTACACTTTTGTAAGGGGTGTGTTCCTGTTCCTAAGTTTCCTTAGCAATGTCAAGGAGACCTTGTGGGTGTCTGCCAAGAGCTCAAATAGGGAGAAACCTGTTGAAGACTGCGGTACTTCACGGACTGCAAACATTAAACAAGGTAATAGACAATCCCAGTCCTTTCCATCCTTGCTAACCACTTTTTTTTAACATGCCCATCAGTGTCTTGTTAAACCTTTCAACTAGGCCATCAGTTTGAGGGTGATACACTGAAGTATGCAGGTGTTGAATTTTTAAGAGCTGACATAGTTCTTTAGTGACCTTGGACATGAAAGGAGTCCCCTGATCAGTAAGGATCTCTTTGGTATGCCTGCGAGAGAACATGTAAAACAGCTCTTTGGCTATAAGCTTAGCAGAGGTGTTTCGTAAAGGCACTGCTTCAGGATAACGTGTAGCATAATCTAACATTACAAGTATATATTGATATCCCCATGCAAACTTCACAACGGGTCCTACCAAATCCATGGCCACCCTTTCAAATGGTACTTCTATAAGCTGCAGGGGTACCAAAGGACTTCTAAAATGGGACATAGGAGAGGTTAGTTGACACTCTGGGCAGAAGTCACAAAACATCTGTACCTCAGTAAAAATCCCTGGCCAAAAAAAACGCTGTAGAATTGTTTCTTCTGGTCTTTCAGACCCCAGGTGGCCTCCCAACACATGCTTGTGAACCAGGTCCAATACTAGTCTGCGATACGGTTGGGGCACGACCAACTACTCAACAACTATCCCACGTATTTTATCTACCCGGTATAATAGATCCTGGTTAACAGCCATATGGGGAAATTCATGATCAGCACCTGGATACTGTGGTACCCCATTTAACACCTTCACATTTTCCCTTGATCGTATCAAAGTGGGGTCTCTGAGCTGAGCAGTCCCAATTGTAATGAGATACCTCTAAATTAGGCATATCTGGAACTTCCTCCACATCTTCAGTCTCACCAGCTAGTACGGCTAGAGGAAAATTATCAATTTTGTCAAGGGTCACCCCTACTGCCGGAACCTCAGAATCTGGGTCATATCAGTCACCTTATCAGTCAGACTTTCTGCACAGGGTTACTTTCTGTTCTGCCATAAGTCCCAGAATAAGGAAAAGTCTCTTCCCAGTATCACACTATGTATTAGTGATTTAACCACACCCACTTCATGACATGATACTCCACATGGAGTTTCTATTGTGACCAGAGAAGTTGGGTACTTTCTGGTTTCTCCGTGTATGCATACTACCCCAACATTATGTCCATTATATGTCCCAGGGTTTACCAGAGAGCTATGTAACAGGGTCACCAAGCTCCCAGAGTCCAACAGTGCCTCATCCTCCCATGGACACAGTACACATTGGAGGTTCTAACTAAAGCTACGTACACACTTCCAATTATTATCGTTGGAAAACGAACGTCGAACGATCCTCCACGATATCTACGAACGATCGTATAGCACCGATCCTGCACATAGAGATAACGACACGATCGTTCGTAGATATTGTACACACAATAGATACGATCGTTTGAGCGATAGAGGAACTATGTGCACGACAGGAAAGTGAACGAACGTTCGTTCATTACGCATGCTCAGACCATGGACGATCAACGAACGATCGTACACACGAACGATGTTCAACGATCGTCGTCCAAACCGATCCGCCGGTCCGGTCGTTCGTTTCCAACGACTTTCCTCGTTCGTCGGCGTCGTTGGTTACTTTTTTACGAACGATTTTTTGCCCAATCGATCGTTCGTCGTTCGTTTTGAACGATAAAAATTGGAAGTGTGTACGCACCTTTAGACACAGTCTCTGCCAAATACACTGGTTGTGCATATTGCACTCCATTGGCTCAGTTGTGAGGGGGCAATTAGCAACCACATGGCCAAGTTCATGACACCACCAGCACTGTATGTGGCCCTGGTCCCCATTTTGGGTCCCTGGCCTGGACCTCCAGGTCCCGGAGGAACATGGCCCTGCTGGTTCCCCCTTTGAGCCATCTCCCCTTAAACCCTTTCTCGTCCCTCTAGCAATTGGTACAGTCTTACCAGTGGACTTCAGTGACCTGCTGTCCCCGGGGCTGGCATATTTGCTTGGGTAGGTCCTCTGTTGCTTGGGTAGGTCCTCTGATGCACTGTACTGCTCCACGAGACTCACCAATTGGTCAGCAGTTGTAGGTCCTCCTTGTCCAACCCAGCACTGGATCTTGGGGGGTAATGACCTGATGAACTTATCCAGGACAACTCTCTCTACAATTTGACCTGGGGTGGTTTCCTCAGGCTGCAGCCATTTCCTCACAAGATGGATAAGATTGTGCATCTGTGAATGGGGGAGGGGGGCAAGCTCTCAGAGGAAGTCCAGTTGTGCACCCAGCCTGCACGCACATGCATGTTTACTCCAAGTCGAGCAAGTATCTCACCCTTAAGCTTTGCATAAATTCTGGCATCTGGCTCACCCAAATCGTAGTAGGCCTTCTGCGGTTCCCCGGTCAAGAAAGGCGCCACTACATCTGCCCACTGTTCGACCAGTAACCTTTCTCGCTCTGCAACTCTCTCAAAGACCATAAGATAGGCTTCCACATCATCTGTGGGCGTCATCTTTTGGAGTGAACTTTGTACTGCAGCCTGTGCTGTTGGGAAGGCTCCCCGGCTCCCTGGCATGTCAGCGTTTCCACCGGTAGGTCGCAAAGCCACCATTGCCTCACTCAGCACAGCCATTGTCTCCAATAGATGGCGATTCATCTCATCCTGCTTGGCCAGTGCCTGTTGCTCTTGTTTGTCAGCCTGTGCAAAGGCTTGCTGCTGCTGTTGAAGACAGGCCTGTCCAAATTGTTTGCAAAAGTCCTCCATTACACCAGCCTTGAAGTGAACTAGCAGCTCTGTGCAAAAAAAAAAACTCTTTAGGTGTCTGCTTCTTTAAGACTGCAGTTTGGATCTGGATGCCTGCATTCTCCACCATATGGGGGGGGGGGGGGGTCAGCTCAATAGTGGTAGGCACAGAAGTCAGAGACCGTGACACAACGGCACAGTTCACACAGGGATTTGCCTGTTTTCTTTATTTTCATCCACAAGTAAAATATAAGGCCTTTACATACAGGCAAAAACACAAAATAAATTCCTGCTCGGGTGAGCACTAACTAAACACAAGATCACCCTTTCTATACGGGTGGCCTACTACCAGCCACACGAAGGCAACTCGAAGTAAACTTACAGTGTTCTTTTTGTCATTGTAGCAGACTTCAGTAGCAATGGTGAAAGACAGTCTGTTTAACCAGTCCCCCACCCCACATGCTCATAGTGCAGACCTTTAAAGCCCAGAAATGAGCTGAAACCTGTTTTGGACAGGAAGGGAATAAGGAGCCCCACTACCAACCTGCTCATCATTCCATAAAAATCCAGACCCGACAACACCATTTACCAAAGTCCTCAGCAAACAATGTTTTGCTAAGGCAACCCATCTTTCCTGGATTTCTGATATCTCACCCAGCGTTTCCTAGTTGAGATATCCACTTCCTCTAGCCTAGTACATTGTATATGAAAGAAACCTAGGCGAAATATAACGATTTTCTACTACTTTTCCAGTCACTGTCTCACAATAAATATATATATATATATATATATATATATATATATATATATATATGTTGTGTGTATGTGTAATGTTTATATAAAAAACTTACGAGTTCCTGTACTGGACAAAATATAATAGTTTGAAACTTATATTTAAATAGAGAGTGGAGGTGGCTGCAAAGTGGTTGCCCAGGTGCTTACTCCTGCCTAATATAGGCAAGGAGATGGTGTTCCAGTCCTAGGACTTTTCATGCACAAGTAAGGGTAATACAGCACTTGCGCAAAGAGAATTACAGTAACTAGATAGCGAATGCGCAAAAAACGTAAATGCGCAAGTGACGGAAAGGCGTAAAGAGTAAAGAGACGGAAGAGTATTTACATGGATAGTCATGTTAAAATCCACAACATCTCAAGTCTATGACAGATTGACTAAATAAGTAAAAAAGAAAACAATTCAGTAAAATGAGTATAAAAAAAAGTTACGAAGTAAGAAGTGGTCAGGGCAGATTTTTCTTTCTCATCTCTGAGAAGTGTTTACAAATAAAATTTATTTTAAATGTCTTGTTCCTCCTTTTAAGCTTTGCCTGGCTGGATGACAGAATTGACGAATGTCTCATATGTTGTACTGCTAATGAAAATAGACAGCACTGTTGATGGGAAACTGACAAATATCCACACATATGGAGTTAAAATAATCCAACCAATGATACCTGGTTAGTTTTAGTGCTGTTGCAGATTCAACAGCATGAGACCATGTCCCTACCAACCACCACTGTCAGGGCTTTTTCCCCATCCATCACCACTGACCTCTCAGGCCCTTTTCCACCAACCACAAACTACATCAGACACTTTCTTACCAAGCAGTACCATACCAGGGCACTCATTCACTTATCATTACCTAATGGTTTTAGAAGAAAATAAGGGGTGAAAAATCACAAATTAGACATAGTAATATAGTAAGTCAGGTTGCAAAAAGACATAAATCCATCAAGTTCAACCACTAGGGAAATAAACATCTCCCAGTTTTAAAAACCTATGGACATAGTTGATCCAGTGACTTATTATTACCTTGTATATTACCCGTCTGTGGGGTACTGTGTCAAATGCTTTAGCAAAGTCCAAGTACACTATATAAACTGCTATTCCACTGTCTACCTGTTTACTTACTTCCTCATAAAAAGAGAGTAAATTTGTTTGACAACTTCGGTCTTTCTTGAATCCAGGCTGACTATCTCTTGTAAGATTATTTTCTAGCAGAAACTTCTCCATGCCATTCTTTATCAAACTCTCTAGGACTTTTCAAACTATGAACGTTAAATGTACTGGTCTGTAGTTACCTGGTAATGTCTTTGCACCCTTTTTAAAGATAGGAACCACATTGGCCTTACGCCAATCCATCGGTACCATGCTAGTAAAGAGTCTCTAAAATTAGAAGCAATGGCTTTGAAATAACCGAGATTGGCTCTTTGAGGACACATGGATGTATTCCATCAGGTCATGGTGCTTTGTTAACCACTGCCCCCTATAGTTGTAACTACCACCTAACAGCCTTTTTCTAACTTTGAGATCCAGCAGTTGACAAAGGAAATGCCTCATCCTTGTAAAAAAAGGCAAACTTTTTTGAGGGCAATGAACAGAATTAGAGACACAGGATCTCTGTTGGATAGATAAGGTGGGGTATTTTAGGGACATCAGATTTAGACTTAATTGCACAATTTAGCATGCAAGAAAATGTTATAGTCTGTCCTACAGGTAGAGAAACTTCCTATTTAACGATGATAAAACAATGGGTGGATTTGAGCCTAAATGGATTGATTTGTCCTTATCATCAATACCTGGGATACTCAGAGCAGGAGTAATAGGTTACTTGAAATAGGACGAGTAAAAACCGAGGATGTCTGGGATTATGTGACTCCCCAACAAATTCTACTGCAATTGCAGTGTGACAGTCCCTCGTGATAGGTCTAAGGGACTAAATTAAAAAGCGTTAATTTCAGCTGAAGTCTGAGTGGTATACTTACAATTTGAACACTATGTAAGCCATGTACCGGGGGCCTTCTAGGATACAGCGAAGTCACAAACAGGGAAAAGCAGCCCACTGACACCAATTTATATAAAACAGGAAGTACTTTACTGCATACTATCACAATAAACAAAATTTCAAACAATAACCCAAAGAAAACACATTAAATACATTCACCCCAGAGGTCAGCACAGCGTCCTTTTTCAAGATTGGTTATTATGACCTGCCACATACATAGACCCTAACTCACTATTGCAGGTATAATCTCAGTCTCTGGTACTTCAGGCGCCAATCCTATAATGCGGTGCGTGCACGATTTTACTGACCCGGGTCTTGTTCTGGATCCATCAATGTCTTTAAACTGAAAAACAGCAACCAGTCTCTTCAGCAAACATGAGGTCCTGCAGGACAGACAGCTCTCCATTCCTCAGCTTCTCTCAGCCTTTCTGGACAACAATCCTCTTTCCTCTGGACAGGATCTACCTTGGATGGTTGTCAGCTTCACTCAGCCACAGCTTCTGAGTCTCTAGGAACACGCTGACCCTTGGATGCGAATGTATTCTCTTTTACACACACACAGTCCTTGCAAGATGTCTGCTCTCCTCCTTCCTGTTTCCTGCTTCCTGTCTTTCCCAGAACAAGCACACCCCCTATCAATATACAAATACTGGCCACTTGTTTAGCTGTGCTCAGAAACAGCGGCATCTTGTGGCTAAAATGCAGAATGACAGTAGTTCTATATTTTATTACAAACATTAAACACATGTGCTGTTTTCTCAATCTCACAACTACACAAAATATCTGTGAGTAGGGTGAAAAAGTGGGAAGAAGAATGAAACTAGAAAATTCTACAATTGTGTCAGGACAGGGCATTTTTTCCAGAGCCTGCCGCTTCATAAAAAGAAGCAGGAACCCCAATGATGGGGTGGACCTTCTGAGTCTTCAAAATCAGTAATAGTGTGCCCTTTAATTTCAGATACAGCTGGATTGGATGAATTTGTAAGCTAGAGGTTTCCAAATTTAAGTGACTCTGAGGTAAAATGTTTGGTTGACTCAGGAGCTGCCCGTATAATAATTAGATGTACAGATTTGGCAAAAATGTCTCTAATAAAATCACCAGATGCCATAGAGGTCAGGGGTAAACAATCCCCAATGTCAGAAACCCCAGAAATGAAAATCAGAAGAGGATCTAATAACATGCAATGAGTATTGGTTTCAGATACAGTCCCTTGTAACCTGATTGGATGAGAACAAATTGCAGGCATGGTTACAATACACACCAGAATGAGTTAAAGCATAGAGCTAATCGATCTGAGGAAGTTTTATGAGGACTAGTATCACTACCTCTTGAGGATACAGGATTTCTTCCACCATAGATAACTGCACAGGTGCCAGAAAGATTCTAAGAAAAATAGAAATTTGATGTTAGACTAAAAAATGTGACACCTATGGAGGTTAGAGTCAAAGAGGAAGCAGATTTGCCATGGCTGCCTCAGAATCCTCACTCACCAGAACAAATAATGGCATTGAAGAACATTTTTGGAAGCAAGAATACTTATAAAAACCAAGTCAACCGCACACACTCCATTATTTTTAAAGAAAAGAGTTCATATATGTTAGTGACCTGTTTTTTGTATGGTACACGATACCCTTTTAGCGCCTAATCTACATACTTCACTGAATGACATTTCACCTACATCTAAGTGTTATTCAGTTATTGATGCAAGAAAGCAAAAGAACTGTTAACAGTTCAGTTAACAGTTCTTTGCATTCCAATTTAACGATTAACAGCTTACTTTGACACGGCTGCCTCAAGGTATGGTGTCCTCCCTGAATGAATTCAAACAGTGCATTCTGGAAGTTTTGGGAGTATGGAAATCTAATCACCCGACCACCAATGTTAAAGGATATCTAGATGACATATTAGTGTGTGATGACAAGAAGCAATGTAAAGAAGACTGACTGTCTCATTTTCTTTATCTTGAAAAGCAGAAATTTTTGGGTCACTCTCTGGGACCTGGCAGTAAACATATGGATCATAAGACAGTTGTGGAAACACCATTTGAATTGACTGCGGAGAAAATTAGTCCTTTCTTACACTAAACGAAGCCATACAGACTGCTCCTGCACTAAAGCTACCAAATCAGGAAACTAGCCATTTGGGAGCACATTTAAGATAGATATCTTAAACCAAAACTGATACATATTTGATCTGGAATGGAAATGTCAGGATTATGTTTCTAAATGTCTTGTGTGTGCACATCATAATCCAGGTTCTACAGTGAAAAATCCAGAGAGGCATAGCACAAGGCCTCTATCCCCATTATAGAGATTTTAAATATACTTCATCCAATTAACAAAAAGTGTCAGATACAGATTTGCCTTGGTGGGTGTTGACATTTTGTAGGGTGGGTTGCGGCCTGGCCAGTTGCAAGGACTGATGCAAAAACTACAGCTAAGAAAGTGCTGACAGAGGTAGTTTGCAGATGGGACGTTTCATAAACCACTAAAAGCGATATAGGATCACATTTCACAGGAAAAGTCATACAGGAGATATGCAAATAATTATTTGGGAGTTTAACAGGCATTTCATACACCCTATTACCCTATTACTCCCAAAGTTAAGGGAATGTTGAGAGAAAATAATTGAATCATAAAGAATAGATTAGCCAAACTGTAAGGGAGAAATGCTAACCAGCACAAGCATAGTAACTGGCCTGAAATGTTACCTGTGTTGCACCAGAAATTCAATGTTACCTGTGTGTAGCATCAGAACCAACCCCCGTAGGGTTGGCCACCAAAATTAAGTCCTTATAAAATTTTATTTGGAGGATCACCCAAAACTGGGTTGTATTAACTCCACCAGGCACAACTAATGTACAATGATCTTGCTGTTTTTGATTCTATTTCAGATCCAGATAACTGTACCAGCAAACACACAACCTTAAGCCAATAGACTGAGTGTTGTTCAAGCACCAGCAGAGAAAAGCCCTGGAACCCAGGTTTGAAGGCCCATTCCAGGTCCTCCTGACACAGCCACAGCAATGAAATTGGAAGGAAGGTCTGCCTCGACCAAGCAAATCACTGCAAAATAATCATTGTTTTCTTGGAAAAAGAATCATAATGCTAAGTTTGTTGTCATTGTTTTACTTAGTACAAATCAATATTTGTTTGCTTTATAATAGTCTTTTTCCTTTACATATGAAAGCTACCAAATATGCCAATATAACAAAGTGTTGAAACTGTTCCCAGCATAATTAGTTAAAGCTCCGCTGATTGCTCTGCTCCCTGAGGAAAGGGCAACCCTGATGACAGCAAAGGCATCATCAGGATTTCCCTTTTCTCAGCAACTCAGGGAGCAGAGCAATCAGCGGAGCTTTACTATGCTGACAGCTCTGCTCCACTGATCCTGGAGGCAATACGAGGGCAATAGAGGTTGAATGGAGATACTATCTCCATTCATACCTCTACTGCTCTATGATTGGCTGAGGAAAGGGAAACCCTGATGATGCTTTCATCAGGGTTTCCTATTTCTCAGTAAATCACAGAGCAGTAGAGGTATGAATGGAGATAGTATCTCCATTCAACCTCTATTGCCCTCGTATTGCCTGCGGTTACAGCTAATTGAAGGCACCTGCTTTCAATTAGCTGTGACCGCAGAGTTCCCACGGTCCAGGAATCCCACAATGACATTATGATTCATAATGTCATTGTCGGATAACCAGTAAAAAATAAAAAAAAACAAGTTTAAAATAAAAAACAGATACGAAATAAATAATTTAAGAAAAAAAAAAATTTTTTTTTTTTTCCTCACGAATTTTTGCTGTCGAATGCAGCAAAATTCGGTTCGGGTGTACCCGAATTCGAACAGCCATATTCGGGTGGAATATAGGAACAACCCAAATTCGAACATCAACACTAGTTAGGAATGCCACCCATAAAGTTGACTTTAGGCAAAAGGATGAAGGACCAGAGATGGAGTGTGGGTCAGCGAGAGCAGAAGCAGTGTGTGGCCTCTGGTCAGCTATCACCAGGGAGACTGCATTGCTAAGTGTCATGGAGAGCTGTGTGTAGTGCATCGTCAAGGCCACCCAGAAGTTAGTAATACAATTTTTGTGAATGGACTGACCGGGCAGCAGCAAGAGGAGGCAGTGGGTCCTGAGACAGAGCATGGACCGCATTGGTAACTGGCATCTAGAGCTGGGTGTAGTGCATCGTCAATGCCATCCAGAAGTGTACAATTCTAGTGAATGAAGTAGTGACAGGCGGCAGCAGCAACAGCAGGAGGAGGAGGCCGTGGGCCCTGAGACAGAGGGTGGATCATTGGAAACTGACATCTAGAGCTGGGTGTACTGCATTGTCAATGACACCCAGAAGTGTGTAATACAATTATAGTGAATGGAATACTGACAGGCGGCAGCAACAGCATCAGGAGGAGGCGGTGGGCCCTGAGACGAAGCGTGGACAGCATAGTAACTGGCATCTCGAACTGGGTGCAGTGCATTGTCAACGACACCCAGAATTGTGTAATACAATTATAGTGAATTCAGTACTTACAGGCGGCAGCAGCAACATCAGGAGGAGGAGGCGGTGGGCCCTGAGAAGGATCAGGGACCGCATTGGTAATCGAGCCTTTCTCGCTTACCGAACATTTACGCAAGAACGGCCTTGTGATAAGCCATGAGGTCCTGTTCTCGCCGAACAAACGAAGGAAAATGCAGGGGGCCGAAACGGTGACTGTTTCTGGTGGAAATGGCGCGCTTGGGGGCGAATCATTTGCTCCCGGGATGCACAGCAAGGCCCAGCAGCCCAATCAGGAGAGATCTGAGCACAGGCATAAATACAGAGAAGGAGGGAGGGGTTAGTCACTCCATCTTGTGTTCTACGTGAAGGAAAGAAGCAGGGAGAGAAGTACATTGTGACAGAGACAGGTTAGGAGCCTTCTCTATATCTGGAAATATAGAGACTTTGCAGTTTTTGATGCTACCTCTTGCTATCTAGAAAAAAAGTTAAAAACATTTCTGTCCTACTCTACAAAAAAATACAGATATTTCATTCTGATACCACTTGCTATCAAAAAACAAAAAAACACTCCTGTATTTCTCTCAAAAAAATACAGATATTTCATTTTGATACCACTTGCTATGAAAAAAGCCAAAAAAAAAAAATCTGTTAAAAAAACACAGATAGTTCATTCTGATACCACTTGCTATCTATTAAAAAAAGCCAGTAAAATGTCTGTATTACTCTCAAAAAAATACAGATATTTCAATCTGATACCATTTGCTATCTATCAAAAAACCAAAAACATTCCTGTATTTCTCTAAAAAAAATACAGATATTTCATTCTGATACCACTTGCTATATATTAAAAAAGCCAAAAAAATTTCTGTATTACTCTAAAAAAAAAATACAGGTATTTCATTCTGATACCGCTTGCTATCCATCAAAAAAGCTGGAATAATTTCTGTACCGTGTTTCCCCGAAAATAAGACACTGTCTTATATTTTTTTGGGCTTCCAAAAACACACTAGGTCTTATTTTCAGGGTAGGTCTTATATACTTTTTTTAATGAAAAAAAAACACTTACCATATTCCCAAATTCCCCTTACAAATTCCCCTTCTGATCACTCTGTGCTTTTTTTCCCCTGTTCGGCAGTTAGGACAGGGAACAGCAGGTGGCGCTGTGCCGGCTTCTTTCGCTTTGCTTTACAGACAGGAGAAAACACGATGCTGGCAGAGGAGAGAAGAGAGACATGCTGCAGCCAGAGACACACGCAGGATCGCGTATCAGGTGAGTATATTATTTTAATTTTTTTTTTTAACACATTTTTAAGGGCTCACTAGAACTAGCCTGGTTACATGCACTTCAGCTTCTGCCAGGCGAAGTGCATGTAATATCACTCCGCCTGTGACAGGAGCCGGAACTACAAGGAAAGCATCGGCTTGTGCGGCTGTGTGTTAGCCCGCTGTGTGTACGCCCGCTGTCTCCCGCTCGGTGAGTACTGTTTTAATTTATGTTTGCTTTTATTTTTTTATTTATTTTTCTACTAGGTCTTATTTTCAGGGTAGGTCTTATATTAGGGCAGGTTGGGGGAAAAGTGCTAGGTCTTATTTTCGGGGTAGGTCTTACTTTCGGGGAAACACGGTATTACTCTCAAAAAAATACAGATATTTTATTATGATACCGGGTAGCACGGTGGCTCAGGGGTTAGCCCTCCGGCCTTTGCAGCGGTAGGTTCTAGGTTCAAATCCCAGCCAGGACCTTATCTGCATGGAGTTTGCAGGTTCTCCCCATGTCTGCGTGGGTTTCCTCCGGGTACTCCGGTTACCTCCCACATCCCAAAAACATGCAGTTAGGTAATTGGCTTCCCACTAAAATTGACCTTGGACTACATTAATAACATATGACTATAGTAGGGACATTAGACTGTGAGCTCCTTTGAGGGACAGTTAGTGACACGACTATGGACTTTGTACAGGGCTGTGTAATATGATAGCGCTATATAAATACTGTGTAATAATAATAAATAGCACTTGCTATCTATCAAAAAAGCCAGAAAAATGTCTGTATTACTGTCAAAATAATACAGATACAGTGATATCTCGGTATAAATCTGCTTTGGAATAAGTCCAACTTGGTATAAGTTCTGTTTGGACACAAAAGTTTTGCTTGGTATACAACCTTTGTGCTAGAACTTGTATAGGTCAAAATTAGTCATAACACCACACGCTACCATTATTTACCTCTCTTGAGACAAAGCCACGACTGCCCAAGAGTGTCAGTACGCCAGTTGCTACCATTCAGTGGACAAACCGCGCTGTAACTCTGTGAATTACATAACATCTCCTCCTCCTCCCTTCTCAGCACCATCCTAGTAGGCACTCGACTCCTCTCAGCAAGGTAAAGTAAGGTTACATTTTCATTTATTTCATCTAATTGCCTTTGTATTAATATATATTAGTATTAAGCAGTGTTTAAATTATTTTATACAGCTCCATCAATCTATATAATGCCAAAAACAATAGGATTGTATTTTCATGGGAACGGATTAATCATTTTCCTTTTAGTTCTTATGGGAAAAATTTGTTTGGTATAAGTCCTGTTTGTTATCAGTCCAAGGATCTGGAACGGATTAAGGACTTATACCAAGGTACCACTGCATTTCATTCTGACACTATTTTCTATCGATCAAAAAAAGCCAGAAAAAAAATCTGTATTACTCTCAAAAAAATACAGATATTTCATTCTTATACCACTTGCTATCTATCAAAAAAGCCAGGAAAAATGTCCATATTACTCTCTAAAAAATACAGATATTTCATTCTGTACCACTTGCTATCTATCAAAAAAGCCAGAAAATGTCTGTATTTCTCTCAAAAAAAAAATACAGATATTTCATTCTGATAGCTCTTGCTGTCTATCAAAAAAGCCAGAAAAATTTCAGTATTTCTCTCAAAAAAAAAATACAGATATTTCATTGTTTGATACCTCTTCTTATTTACCAAGGAAGAGCGTTTAGTAAAAGGGCATTTTTGCCCGATTAAGTAAAAGATGAGTGGTAGATGCAGGGTAAGGTGTGGCGTTCGGCGACCTGCCACATCTGGCAGGGGGCATACTCCCCGGGTGTCCGCCACTGTAAGAAAACAGCATCAGCAAACTGTTGGAAGCAGTAGCACAAGTTGTCAAACAGGTCTGAGATGTGTGGGGAGCACCAGTACGCTGGTAGATTTATTGAGAGGGAGGACTACAATCATACAGCCACGTCATGTGGAGAGTATTGTGGACTGGGTCTCAGGGGCCTTAAGTGCAGCAGGCTCTTCTTCTGCAGCAGCAGCAACCAGCACAGCTGTGACAGGAGCAAAGACAGGAGTTAGCGTGGCTAATGTGCCTGTACCTCCCGTAACAGTCAGAGACAATGTGAACGTGGGGGAGATGGAGCTGGAGCAGACGCAGGGCACCCAGCAGATGCAGAGGCAGGCAAAGAAAAAGAGCAGCAGAGTTGTTGCACGCACCTCTCCAGTCTGGTCTTTTTTCACGCTGAAAGACGATGATGGTACTTAGCAATCTGCATCTAGTGCCTTGAGCAGATTCGCAGAGGACAGGCCGGATCACATTTGGGTACAACATCCTTCCTACATGCGCAAAAACCACAAACCAAAGTGGGAGCTGTGGAAGTACTCCTTCCACCACCATTGACTCCTTCACCTGCACCTGTCATTGCTACTACGTATCAGGAGGTTGATGCCAGCCAGACTTCCCGCTGCAAGAAAGTATCAGCTTCTGGCCACAGGTTTTATGGCGTCAGACAATGTTTGTTGCCGCAAGATCGATACTTCAGTGACCCCTTCAGCTCTCCTAGCTCCCAGTCCCTTCAACCCACTCTACCTGAGTTCTGCGCAAGGTATCAGGCTAAGGGCCCAGCCAAAAAAGGAGTCATTGAGCTCAATTCGCGTCTAGCCAAACTATTGGCCTTCCAGCTACTGCCGTACAGCTTTGTGAACTTGGCTCCTTTCCATGACCTGATAGCCTGTGCCGAGCGGCAGTGAAATATACCAAGCAGGCATTACATCTCCAGCACAGCTGTACCCAGTTTACATGCACATGTAATGGGTAACCTCTCCAGGCCATTGGCATTCTCCATCTCTAGTCAAATCCACGTCACCATGGACAGCTGGACAACCAGGCACGGAGTGGGAAGCTACTTGTCCTTCACCGCTCACTGGGTGGCCTTGCATAACACAGTGGGCGGTAGTCTGCAAGAGGCATTGCAGCACCTGGTAACCCTGCCGAGGCATGTGGTGGGAAAGCACCACCTCCTCCTCCTCCTTCATTCCTTCTACTGGCAAACCCTCTCTTTTTAACATTCCTTCTGAAAGGCCAGCAGCGGAGGGCACTGTGGTAAACAGGGCACACCACTACGGCGCCCTCAAGCACACGCGTTGCCAGGCAGTGCTGAAAATTATGTCCTTGGGGAGAAAAGTCACACCGCGAGATGTTCCTTGTCTGCTTTGCACAGATAGATTGAGGCTTGGCTGATGCCCTCCTGGCTCACGACAGGCAACATAGTGTGCGACAACAGGGCCAACCTTGTGGCCACTCTGCGCATAGGCCGCAAACAAATGTGCCCTGCTTGGCACACGTACTTACCCTGGTGGTGCAGAAGTTCCTCCACACGTACCAAGGACTGCAGGACTTACTGAGACAGGCTCGCTCCATTAGAATGATCCAGCGCCAACAGAGGCTGCCATCGCATAGACTCATTTGTGACACTATAACTAGATGGAACTCCACCCTGCACATGCTCTAGGGTCTGTGTGAGCAAAAGCTAGCCATGCGCCATTACTTGGTCAGTGTGGTGCATGGAGGCAGCGGGGCACTTAGTACAGCCACACAACTGAGGTATTTTAGCAGTGACCACTGGCTGCAGATAGAGACGCTGTGCAAGATACTGGCCCCCTTTCAACAGGCCACAAACTTTGTGAGTCGGGAGTGGTCAGGCTGGAACGATGTCATACCCATCATCTTTCTGCTTGATAATACCCTGTGTGCCCTGATGGAAAGTGGTGATGGGAGAGGAGGGGAGGAAATGGGGGAGGAGGATGAGGGTGACATTACACTTCATATCTCACAGCCAGCATCGGGAAGAGTAAGAAGGGACACTGGCCAGCATCAGGAGTTTTAAGAGGAGGAGGAAGATGATTATGATGATGAGGGAGACCATGGTGGGGCTGCTGGACAGGACCCGTCCAACCTGCATTTGTACTGTCATGCCCCAGGCATTGTGTGGGAGCGATAGATCAACAGGAACTGCTGCAGCTTGAAGAGGAGAAGGTGGGTGATGGGGAGGAAGATGTTTTGGCGCCTACTTAGGGACAGGAGGAGGATGAGCTCAGGGAACCCCTCTTTCAAATGTGTGCACAAGTTGCGATGCCTACGGAGGGACCCCCGCATTCAGCATCAAAAACCAGGATGATTACTTGCTGGCCACCCTTCTGGATCACCGCTACAAAGACAAAATGTCACAGTTTCTACACAACCCGGTGCAAGAGAAAGAAAAGGTGACCCACCTGAGCAGAATACTATGCCACCGGCTGTGTGAAGTGTTCAGCACACTACATTCCACACAGGAAGCTCAGGCGGACACTGCCTCCACCGTATCCTCCTGTACATGACAGCAGCAGAAATGTAAAGTATATTGCTAGCTGGGACAATGGCAAGCAAGACATTGGCGATGAATGCCACCCCTGGAGGTTGCGATAACTAGCTGAAAAATTCAACCGAGGCAGGCTCAGCTGACAGGGTGTTGGTTATAGACAGCCACAGACTCAGCACAGGAGCAGTGTTTGTTCACAGAGGCATCTTGGTTGGCCAGTGAGTCCTTGTGTCAGTCAATAAGTGACATCTGCTGTGGGAGTATGATAGTTGTTAGTAACCCACCTTTCATTCATTTTCAAAAAGGTGAGGTTACTGACATTTTCCGGCGACAGTCATGATCACTTGTCTGTGACCACTCTGCCAGTGGCACTGAAGAGTCTTTGAAAGAAGCTTGATGGCATACTGTGCCAACTGCAGGCAGATTTCAAGCCTGTTGACCCAAAAATTATTGGCATCACTTCTGTCAGGACAGGCATCCTCCTCATAACTGCTGTCGCCACCACCACCACCACCACCAGCCAGAAAAGAGCCAACGTAATCATGCACCATGCGCTTCATCCGTTCTCGATGAATATGCCCCTACACTTCATTCGTTTGAGGTGGCCGCATCAGGTTTCGCCAGGCATCCAGAAAATCCCTCCTGCTTGGCCTGGACCTTTGGATGTGTGGGGCCTGCTGCCACAACTGCTGCTGCCGCAGCTACAGGACGTTGAGGTGAAGGCAATGTCCACCTGAGCCCCGTGTGGAATGTGGTGCACGGAACTCCTCACACAGCCGGTTGCATAATATTCTGCTCAGGCGGGTCACCTTTTCTTTCTCCTCCTCCACCTCTTAAAAACTCCTGATGCTGGCCAGTGTCCCTTCTTGCTCCTCCTGATGCTGGCTGTGCGCCATGCAGTGTAATGTCACCCTCATCCTCCTCCCCCATTTCTTTCCCTCCTCTCCCATCACCACTTTCCATCAGGCCACACAGGGTATTATCAAGCAGAAAAAAGATGGGTATGACATTGTTCCGGCCTGACCGCTCCCGACTTACAAAGTTTGTGGCCTGCTCAAAGGGGGCCAGTACCTTGCACAGCGTCTCCATCTGCAGCCACTGGTCACTGCTAAAATACCTAAGTTGTGCGGCTGTAGCAAGTGCCTCGCTGCCTCCATGCACCACGCTGACCAAGTAATGGCGGATGGCTAGCTTTTGCTCACACAGACACTGGAGCATGTGCAGGGTGGAGTTCCATCTAGTTATAGTGTCACAAATGAGTCTATGCGGTGGCAGCCTCTGTTGGCGCTGGATCTTGCTAAGCGCCGCAGCGCTAGTAGAGGATCGGCATACATGGCTGCAGATGGAGTAAGCCTGTCTCAGTAAGTCCTGCAGTCCTGGGTACGTGCGGAGGCTCTTCTGCACCACCAGGTTTGTACAGTACGTGTGCAAAGCAGGGCACATGTGTTTCAGCCTATGCGCAGCGTGGCCACAAGGTTGGCTCCATTGTCCCACAGTATGTTGCCCTTTTGTGAGCCAGGAGGGCATCAGCCAAGCCTCAACCTCTCTGTGCAAAGCGGACAAGAGTTCTCTGGTGGTGTGACTTTTCTCCCCCAAGGATCTCAGTTTCAGCTCTGCCTTGCAACGCTTGTGCTTCCGGGAGCCGTAGTGGCGTGCCCGCTTAACCACAGTGCCCTCCACTGCTGGCCTTTCAGGAGGAGTATACACTTGGTTAATTAATTAATTACTATCCACCCCTCATTCAAAGATACTGGGAAGGCATAGTCCTATCCTTTTACTCATTCGTAAGACTTCTGATGGATGAAGACACCCCAATACAAACTCGGCTTCAACAGGCCTATATATATCCACATAACAATATACTCGGTAGGTATTACTATTATTACCTCTGCTTATCAAGCCCCTGACTTAAAGCATATTCATTTAATGACATTCTATTATACTCTAAGATATCTAATTACATGTAATCGTCACATACAGCTGTGATTCTACTTTTTACACTTATCTTCACCTTGACCAATTTGGGTCACTATTTCTAGTGACAGCTACATAGTTAACATTCCTTTATTTATATATTTGTTTGTATATTTATATGACCACTACATCAGTAAAGGCATGTGAGTAACATTTATATACTGATAGCTTTATTTGAATATCTATATACCCACTATACCATTAATAAATTCTTAGGTTACAAATCTTACAAAGCATTCAAGTCCACATTAGCAACAAAAATTTACTTGTTATTAACAACAATAGGATGTACTCTCTATTGATGTTTTCGAATGTTTACTGTATGATATCATTATGTATATCTCAAATCTGCATTTCTATATGTACATATAGACCGGTAAGTACACCTAACATTTATTCCTGAGGAAGCCCATTAAGGCAAATGCGTCAGATAGCGCAACACGATATGGTCAAAAATACTTGCAATATTTTTTTTTTATTGCTAGCTACTGATATGTATAGTATGCTAAACCTCTGTCCTGTGAATTGTTAACAGGGCAGAGGAAAATCCATGTACTACTTTACTGTATTGATATAAAAATACACGTTCATATTTTTTGAAAAACCACGAGCCTCAAACCTCTTTTCTTCTCAATTTTTACTTACAATTACTTTCAGGAGTAGTGTCGAAAAGAGAGGGGTTGACGGTAGAAGGAATGCAGGAGGAGGAGGCCGAGGAGGAGGGAGAGGACTGTAGTGGCCCATGCTTTCTCACCACATCCCTCGGCGGGGGTACCAGGTGCTGTAATGCCTCTTGAGCATTACTGCCCACTGAGCCATGGCCACCCAGTGAAGGACAGGTAGCGCCTCACTCCAGCCTGGTTGTCTAGCTGCCCATGGTGACGTGGATTCGATTAGACACCGAGAATGCCAATGCCCAGGAGAGGTTTTTCATTACATGTGCATGTAAACTGGGTACAGCTGTGCTGGAGATGTAATGCCTGCTTGGTATATTTCACTGCCGCTCGGCACAGGCTATCAGGTCATGGAAAGGAGCCAAGTCCACAAAGCTGTACGGCAGTAGCTGGAAGGCCAATAGTTTGGCTAGAAGCGACTTGAGCTCAATGACTCCTTTTTTGGCTGGGCCCTTAGCCTGATACCTTCTGCAGAACTCTGGTAGAGTGGGCTGAAGGGACTGGGAGCTAGGGGAGCTGAAGGGTTCACTGAAGTACCGATCCTGCGGCAAAAAACCTCTTTTCTTCTCAATTTTTACTTACAATTACTTTCAGGAGTAGTGTTGAAAAGAGAGGGGTTGACGGTAGAAGGAATGCAGGTGGAGGAGGCAGAGAAGGAGGGAGAGGACTGTAGTGGCCCATGCTTTCCCACCACACCCCTTGGCGGGGGTACCAGGTGCTGTAATGCCTCTTGAGCATTACTGCCCACTGAGCTATGGCCACCCAGTGAAGGACAGGTAGCGCCTCACTCACTGGTTGACGCAGATTCGATTAGACACCAAGAATGCCAATGCCCAGGAGAGGTTTTCCATTACATGTGCATGTAAACTGGGAACAGCTGTGCAGGAGAAGTAATGTCTGCTTGCTATATGTCACCGCTGCTCGGCACAGGTCATCAGGTCACGGAAGGGAGCAGAGTCCACAATGCTGTACAGCAGTAGCTGCAAGGCCAATAGTATGGCTAGATGTGAATTTAATTCTTTGACTCTTTTGTTGGTTGGGCCCTTAGCCTGATGCCTTGTGCAGAACTCTGGTAGAGTGGGCTGAAGGGACTGGGAGCTAGGGGAGTTTATGGGGTCACTGGAGTATCCATCTTGTGTCGAAAAACGCGGTCTGACGCCACAAAACCTGCGGGCAGAAGCTGATACTTCATCGCCGCTAGAAGTCTGGCTGGCACCAACCTCTTTAGATCTAGTAGCAATGACAGTTGGAGGTGGAGAAGCAGTTAATGTAGGTGGAAGAGGAGAGGATGACGTGGTTGCACTTCCTTCAAGAGAACGCAAGTACTTCTCCCAATTTGGTTTGTGGTGCTTGCGCATGTGGGAAAGCAGGGATGTTGTACCCAAATGTGATCTGGCCTGTCCTCAGCAGATGTGCCTGTGGCACAGGATGCAGATTGCTACGCACCCGTCATTGTCTTTCAGTGTGAAAAAGGACCACACTGGAGAGGTTTAACCACTCTGCTGTTCTTTCTCTTTTCCTGCCTTGCGTCTGCTCCAGCTCTACCTCCCCCACGGTCACATAGTCTCTGACTGTTCCTCTGCTTGTGCCCACTCGTCTGTCTCTTCTTTGGGACTCACATGAGGCAGATTGGTGGCCCCTTCCATCCCCAATCCTTTGCTGCTGCTGTTGCCTTTTCTCTATGTCTGTTTCGGAACTGCTGCTAGCCCTTACACGCACCGGTGGTTCCCAGGTGACATAACGGTCATCATCATCCTCATTTTCATCTAAGCCAACCTCTGCAAATGCAGCCACTGATGCAGAACCCTCGCCCAGCAAGTGCTGACCTCACTCTTCAAGGGTCTCAAAGTCTGCCTCCTGCTCTGAAATTCGCACTGTCAGATCCTCAGGCTGTTCGTCAAACAACAAGGGGAAGTCATTGGGAGGTACAGGAACATTAGCCATGCTAACTCCTGTCTTTGCTCCTGTCATGGCTGTGCTGGTTGCTGCTGCTGCTGCAGAAGAAGAGCCTGTTGCACTTGAGGCCCCTGAGACCCAGTCCACAATACTCTCTACATGATGTGGCTGTATGATTGTATTCCACCCTCTCAATACAGTCCTACAGTGGCGGACTCCCGTGGAGTATGCCCCCTGCGAGATGCCGCAGGTCACCCAACTACGTCTACCGCTCATCTTTTACTTATTCATTCAAAAATGCACCTGTACCAAACGGTTTCTTTGGTAAATAGGAAACGATATCAAACACTGAAATCGCTGTATTTTTTTATTTGAAGGACTGAAAAATTTCTGTACCACACTGGCTTCTTTGAAATGACTCTGGCTTGACTGAAATATCTGTATTTTTTTTTTATAGTAGGACAGAATTGTTTTTTTTAACAAACAGTCTTCCATGGTAAAAAGCAAGAGGTATCAAACATTGAAATATCTGTATTTTTTAGGACAGAATTTTTTTTTTTTACAAACGGTCTTTGGTAAATAGCAAGATGAATCAAAGACTGAAAAATCTGTATTTTATATAGTAGGACAGAAGTTTTTTTTTACCAAACCCTCTTCTTTGGTAAATAGCAAGAGGTATCAAACACTGAAAGACCTGTATTTTTTATATAGTAGGACAGAAGTTTTTTTTACCAAACAGTCTTCTTTGGTAAATAGCAAGAGGTATCAAACACTGAAATATCTGTATTTTTTATATAGTAGGACATTTTTTTTTTACCAAATGGTCTTTGGTAAATAGCAAGAGGTATCAAACACTGAAAGATCTGTATTTTTTTTACAGTAGGACAAGATTTTTCTGTAGCAAACCGGCTTTTTTGGTAAATAGCAAGAGGTATCAGACCGAAATATCTGTATTTTTTTTAGAGTAGGACAGAATTTTTTCTGTAGCAAACTGGCTTTATTGCTAAATAGCAAGAGGTATCACAGACTATGAGGTATCACAGACTGTATTTTTTTGGAGAGTTGGATATAAATTTTTCTGTAGCAAACTGGCTTCTTTGGTACAAAGGAACAGGTAGCATGAAAAACAGTTTTATCTGTATATATACAGATATACAGAAGGCTCCTAACCTGTCCCAAATGATTCGCTCCCAGCCGCGTCTCTTGCCGGAAATAGTGGGCGTTACCGCCCCCTGCTTTTTCCCTCGTTTGTTTGGTGAGAACATGACCTCATGGCGAACCACAAGGCCATTCTCGCTTAAATGTTCGGTAAGCGAGAAAGGCCAAATTCGCCGCGAGATCGAACTTACAAATCTCGCTCGCTCATCCCTAGCTGCCACTCATCTTTTTGAATGTGCCCTGATCTCTTGCAATAGAGCTAGGCCTAACAAATGATAAGCATACATAAATGTCTCTGTTAACCAGAGGGAAAATACTCTTGCTGGTGCTGCCATACCTCTTTTTGTCCCGTTTGGGTATACAAACAGATTGTTCACTAACCCTTTAGCTCTTTGGTAATATTTACTAATGAGGTGGACCATATCTTGTTTGCTGTAATCCACTTCATCCTCCTGAGCATCCTTAGCGGGAGAGTTTAGTGCCGGCAGGACTGCCTCCCAATTCAGATGGAAAACCGACTAAACTTTCGGAAGAAATTCTGGCGATGGTTACAGGAGGACTTTATTTTGGAGAATCAGTGCAGTATGGTTCTTTCGTGGAGAAGGCCTGCAATTCTGAGACATATCTTCTATCTTCAATGTTAATTTCTCTATCGATGAAAGCAGTCTGAAAAATGGTCTCATCTTGATTACTGCTTTGAGAAATTGTTGTACCAGAGGGTCCTCTGCCCATCTTATGCATGGTAATGCCGACAGTGCTGACACCTGGACTTTAATTGTACTGAAACTCAGGCCAATGTATATAGCAGACTTTAGAAAATCCAGAATCTGTGCGGGAACTGGTTTCAAAGGTGAAAAACCTGCTTCTTGTGTCATAACAAATTTTTCCAAATTCTGTAATACATTCTGTTAGTCAATAGTTGATACTCCTGCACCTAGCAGTCTTTCTTTTTCAAGAGAAAAGTTGTTAGTTTCAGGCGCGTTGTATTGGGATATTCCCAACTGCCTTGCACTAGTAAATCCCTCTGAAAATGTAACTGTATTGGGCCTGCCACAAACAATTGTGTTACCAACAAAAACCGTGGCCTCCTTGGCCAGAATGGCAGGATTGTCATGCATTCTTTACCCCTTTTTTTTTTGTAATATATTTATATTGAATTTACAAGACAAAAACAAAACAGAAAAAAAAAAACAAAGTAACTAGAAATATAGAGTATAAATAAAAATAAAGCAATGATATACATTACCAATATAGAAACCACAAATGATCATATAAGCAAAACTCCCTACGTGACAATGCAGGTTATAATATTAGGAACACAGAAGGGATGCTGTAAGTAAACGGTAAACTTTCGTCCAGAACAAATGAGCCACCGGACATTCCCACCAGACATGTAAAAAAGTACCCAATAGCATACAACCTCATAAACAGAAAAGAGAACATTTGAGGACGCACTTCCACAAACAAGTAGGTACCATATACCATATAGAAGGAACCTTAAATCAAGTCACCGAGATGACAGAGATGTTCATAAGACAATTTAGTAGAATCAGAAGGACCTGGCCTGGGAGTAAGAATGGGATGAGAAATCTGAAAGTATCCAAAGAATTTTGGTGTTTTGAATGGGATGGAAAAGGTGTCTTTGAGTTGAGAAAACAACAATATCCATCTTGGGATAGAAATTTAAGTACATGAAACAGACCATTTAACTGCCAGGAGGTAAAAGATGAGGGGGAGAGGAAACCAGGGGGGAACACAGGATTATTGAGAAGAGGGAGTAGGGGCAGGAAACAGTGAAAGCCATGGATCTGATTAGCAGGATCCCACACTTTCAGCGAGTATGTAAAGGTAGGAAGGGTAAATTTAAGATGTAGATGGAGGGGAATCCATAAAAGATTCTCAGAAACAGAATAGTCAACTTCCAATGTTTTAAGATCAACCCACAAAGGGATTTTGGAGACTGAGAGATAACTAACCAAGGGGTTCAACTGGGCAGCCATATAATAATGGGTAAGGTGCAGACAGCCAATCTGCCTTTAGGCCAGGGATGATAAAGCGTAGTCCGAGGGAGGGGAGCGAGTCCCAGCCCAAATAAAAGAGAAGACCATTGTTTGAAGAGCCTGGAGAGTTTTAGGCGGGACAGGGATTGGAAGGACACAGAACAAATATAGTGGTTTGGGGAGAAATTACACTTTTAAAGCCACATTTCTACCTAGCCAGGACAGATGGAACCAAGTCTACTGTTGCAAAAAAAGCGCGTAATTTAGAGACAAGGGGGGATAATTTTCAGCATAGTTCAGCAAGAGTTGCATAGAAGGAAGTGAGGTTGATCCCTAACTATGGCAGAGAGTTTTGATTCCATTTGGAAATCCTATTGTTGTTGTAGGGAAGTTAACATAAGTGTAGGAAAGGAGATATTAGGGGCTTTAGTCTCCAGTTGAGTAAGGAGTATTTGAAAAGAAACTGGAAAAGTCAGTAGAAGAAAACAAGGTGGAATCTGCCTCTTTATGGCTACAAAGATACATTCCTATTCACCCACAGTTGATCATGTGATTTCTTTCCTTTGCAACATCTATGATACTTCTATAGGTACATGTTGGATGAGCAGCGGAATGACTACTATATTGCAGGATTTCTCCAGAAATGGTAAAACTTTGTTGAGCGTATATTTTCTGAGGCAAAGAGGTTGCTGATTATTAAGAGATATAAATACTCCTTGTGGTGCATTCCTAATGTAAACAATTAATGCACTGTACATTTTTTACTATAATGCTTCTTATGTGGTTCAGCTTTTAGTTTTCTGTATTTACCCTATATGGGGTGTGTTCTTTTGTATTTAATGTGTTTTTTGTCAGCTTATCTTACGTGCAACCCTGTTATGTTAATTTTTTTTATGTCTAAAAATCCAATATACATTTATGTAAAAAGAAAGCTTCCATTTTTTTTTAACATTTTTTATTTATTTTTATTTTTAAACAATGGCAAGCAATAACATCCGAGTGTAGAAAAAGAAAATACAAGAGTAACTTAGTTCAGCAGTGTTGTAAACAATAGTGTTTTTACATTAGTCTATAAACACAAAAAAGAAGGGGGGGGGGGTAAGAGGGGACAGGATGGCTGGGGGAGAGTAAGGGAGGTTTAGGTATAAACTAGATAAGATTTATAAACCAACATAGAACAAAGTTCAAAAGTAAGAAGGGAACTATGCACGAAAGCTGTTGAAAGAAGAAGTTTAATTGAAATCATCTAGAACACATACAGCTAAAATCACCTATGTTACCTGGGCTAAATAGGCACTGTAGTCAACAGAGTCTTGGTATTGGAGTTAGTTGCCTCCAAAATAGAGGCACGCAAACTCTGGCTGTATAACCAGCATTTAGGGCATGACCAGAATATTTGTAGAAATGTTCCCTTATCTGTATCACATCTCCAACACCTGTCTGAGATACTAGGGAATATCTGATGTAAGCGTGTAGGTATCCTATACCTCTTTGTTAGCATTTTGTATCCTATACCCTGAAATTTGCTGCTGATTGAGGATTTGTGGGCCTATGATTAATAAATGTGTGTGTTGAGATTCTGAGATTCTGTCAATCCTAGGTCCCTTTCCCATGATCTCAAATAGACCGGTAAAAACTCTGAGGAGGAGCAGGAAACAGCTGTGCTAATTCAGAGAGCATACAGCGTGCTACTCCCTCCTCAATACATAGTCTTTCAAAGATTGTCATGGGGCGAACAAATTGTCAAGCCTGGTGGAGGGACTGTAGAAAATGGGATAGCTGGTTAGCTCTCCAAAAAGCTGGTTGGTTTGGATCCATTAATTCTTTTAAGGAGGGACAACTATTGCATAAAATAAAATGGTGTGCTCTACTTAGGTTATGTTTCATCCTGGGTCTTCCATCCTTGGAGGAAAGGATGGGTTACCAATCACAGGTGGAAGTGTGGAAGATGTCGGTGAGAGATTGGGGGATCGTATATACTTAGGTGGGGTTTTTCTGTAAAAGTTTAATAGGTGCTTGTGAAAGCCATGGTATTGCAAACAGTTGAGTATCACTATATGACTGTTCTAGACCTTCACATTGCTTTTAGGGAGAAGGGCGCCACCAGTCTACCACTGTCTGAGGTGCGCCGCCGCATAATATAGGGAAAGGTTTGACATTCCCATGCTTTCCTGACCAATGGACAAGAAGAATAGTCTACAGTTTATCCATAGAATCCTCCTCCCCAGATAAAAATAAAAGGTAAAGGGTTTGCATATTTAAAAGGGAGTTAGGTATGGTAACCGGGAGTGCTTGAAACAGGTATAACAGGAGCACATTCAATTTTTTGGCGCTTATGCATCGAAAGCAAGAGATACGATCATTGGTCCATCTTTTGATAAACGTCCTAATTCTTGAGAGTTGAGAATGAAAATTTAGTTCAAATATATTCGGTAGGTGTCAGGCTGTATTGGACCATCTAAAGGAATATGAATGGGAGATCTCAGACAAAGGTTGCTGCTAGAGTGTGATTTTCATGGCTTCGGATTTAGAGTAGTTCACTTTAAAATTTGATAAAGTCCCATAATCTTTTAGCTCCATCATAAGATTTGGGGGTGAGACAATAGGATTCGATATGACGCACATCAGGTCGTCTGTCAATGCTGCCACTTTCTGGTGTGTTCCTCCCATCTTTAATCCTGAGATGTCGGTATTGCATCTAATCAAGCAAAGGAGTGGTTCAAGGTTTATATAAAAAAAAGAGATGAGAGCAGGCAGCCCTTTATGTCCCATTTCCAATTGGAAAGGGGGAGAAATTAGATCCTTTTACCCCGACTCTAGCGGAGGGATTGCATTAGATAGCATTTTTCCAAGAAAGCATTTTTTTCCTAGGCCAATATGTCTCAGAGTGTGGTTCATAAAGGACCAGTTGACCCTATCCAATGCTTTACAGCATATTTTGAGAGTAACATTGTGGGGGTGTCTCCTTAGTAATGGAGGCCTCTAAATATTCTCTATCCCTTCCTTCCAATTAAGGCATACGAGTTCGGGTAAGGTAGGATCGAATGGCTTCATCTCTATCTCTAATGCTACCATGGTCTGACATACAAGGAAGATTTTAGAGGTTACGATAATAGTCACAGAAAGCTTCTGCTATCTGCTCTACTTTGTATTGTTTCTTACCTGCCTTGTCTACTAAAAAGAGTATGAATGTTCTCTCTAGGGATGGGCGAGAATGCCTCTGGGAACCCACACTGTTCCTGTGCTGAGTCTGTGGCAGCCTATCACCAAACACCTGCCCCAGCTGAGCCTGCCTCGGTTGAATTTTTCTGCTAGTTATCGCAACGTCCAGGGGTGGCATTCATCGCCAGTGTCATGCCAGCCATTCTGCCAGCTAGCAATTTATGAGGTCTCCCTGGTGATAGCTGACCAGAGGCCACACACTGCCACTGCTCTCACTGACCCACGCTCCGTTTCTGGTCCTCCATCCTTTTGCTTAATGTCACTGCACTACTTGCCCACAAGTTTATGGGTGGCATTCTTAACACAGGTCCAGGTCATGATGCCAGCTAGCAATTATTAATATTGTTAAACAGGATTTATATAGTGCACCTGCACTAGGTTGGCCTAGTAAGTCCTTGTGTCAGTCAATCAGTGACATCTGCAGTCGGGATATGATAGTTGTTAGTAATCACCTTTCGTTCATTATCAAAAAGGTGAGGCGATTGACATTTTCCGGTGACAGTCGTGGTCGGTTGTCCGTTACCATTCCGCCAGCAGCACTGAAGGTTCTTTCGGACAGAACATTGAATGCCGGGAACGAAAGAAGCTTGATGGCATACTATGCCAACTGCGGGCAGATTTCAAACCTGTTGACCCAAAAAATTATTGGGTCACTACTGTCAGGCCAGGCATTCTCCTCATAACTGCTGTCGTCAACACCACCACCACCAGCCACAAAAGAGCCAACGTAATCGAGCACCATCTACTTCATCGGTTCCCCATGGTTATGCCCCTGCACTTTACTTGTTTGAGGTGGCCGCATCAGGTTTTGCCAGGCATCCAGAAAATCCCCCCTGCCTTGGCCTACACTTTTGGATTTGTGCGGCCTGCTGCCACTACTGCTGATGCTGCTGCCGCCACTACAGGAGGATACGGTGGAGGCGGTGTCCGCCTGAGCTTCCTGTGTGGAATGTGGTGCATGGAACTCCTCACACAGCCGGTTGCATAGTATTCTGCTCAAGTGGGTCACCTTTTCTTTCTCTTGCGCGGGGTTGGGTAGAAACTGTGACATTTTGTCTTTGTAGTGGTGATTCAGAAGGGTGGCCAGCCTGTATTCATCCCGGTTTTTGATGCTGCAAATGTGGGGGTCCCTCCGTAGGCATCGCAACATGAGGACACACATATGAAAGAGGGGTTCCCTGGGCTCATCCTCCTCCTGTTCCTCAGTAGGCGCCAAAACATCTTCCTCCTCATCACCCACCTCCTCCTCTGCAAGCTGCAGCAGTTTCTGTTGATCCATAGCACGCACAATGCCTGGGGCGTGACAGCACAAATGCGGTTTGAACAGGTCCTGTCCAGCAGCCCCAACATGGTCTCCCTCCTCATCATTATTATAATCATCTTCCTCCTCCTCCTCCTCATGAAACTCCTGATGCTGGCCAGTGTCCCTTCTTGCTTTTCCCGATGCTGGCTGTGTGCTATGGAGTGTAATGTCACTCTCATCCTCCTCCTCCACCATTTCTTCCCCTCCTCTCCCATAGCCACTTTGCATCAGGGCACACAGGGTATTATCAAGCAGAAAGATGATGGGAATGACACCATTCCAGCCTGACTGCTCCAGACTCACAATGTTTGTGGCCTTCTCAAAGGGGGCCAATAGCTTGCACAGCGTCTCCATCTGCAGCCACGGGTCACTGGTAAAATAGTTCAGTTGTGTGGCTGTACCAAGGGCCCCGCTGCCTCTATGCACCACGCTGACTAAGTAATGGCGGATGGCTAACTTTTGCTCACACAGACACTGAAGCATGTGCAGGGTGGAGTTCCATCTAGTCACAGTGTCACAAATTAGTCTATGCAAGGGAAGCCTCTGTTGGCGCTGGATCTTGCTAAGTGTCGAGCCTGTCTAAGTAAGTCCTGCAGTCCAGGGTACATGTGGAGGAACTTCTGCACCACCAGGCTCAGTACATGTGCAAAGCACAGCACATGTGTTAAGCGTGTTTTGCGGCCACAAGGTTGGCCCCATTGTTGCACCCTACGGTGCCTGTTGTGAGCCAGGAGGGCGTCAGCCAAGCCCCAGCCTCTCTGTGCAAAGCGGACAGAGTTCTCTGGCGGTGTCACTTTTCTCCCCCAAGGATACTAGTTTCAGCACTGCCTGGCAACGTGTGTGCTTGAGGGAGCCGTAGTGGCATGCCTGCTTAACCACAGTGTCCTCCGTTGCTGGCCTTTCAAAAGGAGTGTCCAAAAAGAGAGGGTTTGCCGGTGGAATGAATGAAGGAAGAGAAGGAGGAGGAGGGAGAGGACTGGGGTGGCCCATGCTTTCCCACCACACCCCTTGGCGGGGGTACCAGGTGCTGCAATGCCTCTTGCAGACTACTGCCCACTGAGCTATCAAGGCCACCCAGTGAGTGGTGAAGGACAGGTAGCGTCCCACTCCGTGCCTGGTTGTCCAGCTGTCCAGCTGTCCACATTGCTGTATGGCAGTAGCTGCAAGGCCAAAAGTTTGGCTAGACGTGAATTGAGTTTGATGACTCTTGTTGGTTTGGCCCATAGCCTGATGCCTTGCACAGAACTCTGGTAGAGTGGGCTGAAGGGACTGGAGCTAGGGGAGCAGAAGGGGTCACTTGAGTACCCATCTTTCGACAACAAATGTCGTCTGACGCCACGAAACCTGCAAACAGACGCTGATACTTTCTCACAGCTTGAAGTCGGGCTGTCATCAACCTCCTGAGACATAGTAGCAATGACAGTTGGAGGTGTAGAAGGAGTCAATGGAGGTGGAAGAAGAGACGATGACGTGGTTACACCTCCTATAAGAGAACGCAAGTACTGCTCCCTCTTTGGTTTGTGGGTCTTGCGCATGTGGGAAAGTGGGGATGTTGTACCCAAATGTGATCCAGCCTGTCCTGTGCGAATCTGCCTGTGGCACAGGATGCAGATTGCTACGCACCCGTCATCATTTTTCAGTGGAAAAAAAGGACCAGTCTAGAGAGATGCGTGCAACCACTCTGCTGCTCTTTTTCTTTGCCTGCTTCTGCATCTGCTGGGTGCCCTGCGTCTGCTCCAGCTCCATATCCCCCATGGTCAAATCGTCTCTGACTGTTCCCCTGCTTGTGCCCACTCATCTGTGTGTTCTTTGGGACTCACATAAGGCAGATCTGCGGCCCCTTCCATCCCCAGTCTGTTGCTGCTGCCTTTCCTCTACGCCGGTTTCGGAAACTGATGCTAGCCCTTACACGCACCTGTGGTTCCCAGGTGACATCACGGTCATCATCATCCTCATTTTCATCCAAGCCAACCTCTGCAAATGCAGTCACTGATGCAGAACCCTCGCCCAGCAAGTGCTGACCACACTCTCCAAGGGTCTCATAGTCTGCCTCCTGCTCTGAAATTTTCAATGACAGATCCTCCGGCTGTTTGTCAAACAACAAGGGAGAGGTATCGGGAGGTGTGTAGCTGTGGCTGTATGATTGTAGTACGTCATCTCAATAAATCTATCAGCGTACTGGTGCTCTGCAGACATCTCAGACCTGTTTGACAACTTGTGCTGCTGTCTCCAACAGTTTGCTGCTGCTGCTGTCCTACACTGGTGGACTCCTGGCGAGTATGCCAGATGCGGTAGGTTGCCCAACGCCTTCCCCTGCGTCTACTGCTCAAAATGCACCAGTACCAAACAGTTTCTTTGGTAAAAAGCAAGTGGTATCAGAATTAAATATCTGTATTTTTTTGAGAAAAATACAGACATTTTTCTGGCTTTTTTGATAGATAGCAAGTGCTATCAGAATGAAATGTTCGTATTTTTTTTTTTTTTGAGAGAAATACAGACATTTTTCTGGCTTTTTTGATAGATAGCAAGTGCTATCAGAATGAAATGTTCGTATTTTTTTTTTTTTTGAGAGAAATACAGACATTTTTCTGGCTTTTGTGATAGATTGCAAGAGGTATCAGACTGAAATATCTTTATTTTTTGGAGAGTAGGACAGAAATGTTTCTGCCTTTTTTGATAAATAGCAAGAGGTAGCAACAAATATTGTACGATCTGTATATTTCAAGATATACAGAAGGCTCCTAACCTGTCCCTGCACTTCTCTCCCCGCTTCTTTCCCTCACACAGAACACAAGATGAAATGACTAACCCTTCCCATCTTCCCTGTATATATGTCTGTTCTGAAATCTCTGCTGATTGGGCTGCTGGGCCTTGCTGTGCATCCTAGGAGCAAATGATTCGCTCCCAGCCGCCAAAAATAGTTGCTGTTCCTGCCCCCTGCATTTTCCCTCGTTTGTTCGGCGAGAACACGACAAGGCAAATCACAGGGCCGTTTTCGCTTAAATGTTCAGTAAACGATAAAGGCCTGATTCGCCGCAAGATCGAACTTACAAATCTTGCTCACTCATCCCTAATCTTTAGTTCTCGCTCTCTGTACTGGTAGGGTCTGGGCTAGTAACCTACCTCTTTTCTTCCCATTTTCATAAAATGAGTGCCTACATCTGACCAGTTTACCCTTGGCCTTTGCCAATGTAATTGTGGATAGTCTCAACCTAAGTGCTGTTAGTTCTCCTCCAATCTGTTTATCCAAAGTTGTCTTATACCCATATATTCCAAACTGAGATATCTGCGTGAGCAGTTTTATAATCTCTGCCTTCCTATCATTTTTGTCTGGTGCTGTGTTTAATAAAGATACCCCAAATCACAGTTTTGTGTGCTTCCCATATTACAAATGGGTCACTATCAGAGGTGGCATTTGTTTGCAAATAGTGTGAGAGTTCCCTAGTAAATTCTGCTTGTGTTACAAGGTCTTTAAGCAAAGATTTGTTAAGTCTCCTTTTCCAGGATCTTGGTGGTGATATCCTAAGATTATTGCAAATGACATTGAAGCATGGTCTGAAAGTGTGAAGTTCCCTATCCTACACTCTCTAACCCGAGAGAGATTCCTCTGGTGCATATAGAAATGATCTATCCTGGAATAGAATTGATGTGGGTGGGAGAAATCAGAGAGAGGTTTTGAATGGGGGAGACTTGTCCCCATTTAACCTCTAGTGCCAGGGATCGCACAGCCCTTGGGACTGTTTTTTTTTGTTTAGAATTTTTTTTTTAAGGAAAATTCGATCCCGATCAGCGAATTTACACCAGCCATTCTTGCTTACAATTTCAGTAAGCGACAATGTCCCAATTTGCCACAAGATCGAGTTTAAAAATCTTGCTCACTCATCCCCAGTTTTCTCTCTCTGTACCTGAAGAGTTTTGGATAGTAACCTACCTCTTTTGTTCCCATATTCAAAAGATTTGTTAAGTCTCCAGTTCCAGGATCTTAGTGGTTATATCCTAAGGTTATTGCGAATGAGACTGGAGAATGGTCTGAAAGTGTGAAGTTCCCTATCCTACACTTTCTAACCCGAGAGAGATCTCTCTGGTGCATCCAGAAATGATCTATCCTGAAATAGAATTGATGTGTGTGGGAGAAATCAGAGAGCACTAGAGGTTTTGAATAGGGAAACTTGTCTCCATTTAACCTCTAGTGCCGGGGAACGCACACTGAGCTGATCAATGAATGCAGCAGTGGCTGCATTTATTGATCAGCACAGCCCGTGGGACTTTTTTTTTTCCCCTAGGTCCCTAAGTCGGGTAACGTAGAAGGATCTGTTTCGGCTCCCCTATCCAGAAAGCCCAAACCAACAATAATGAAGCATATTAAAAGTTCTCATCGGCATGGTGAAACAGCAGAATTAAAGAACCTTTTAGAGGATAATGCATCGCAAGTAAGAAGGCCAAGAGTCTAACAGCTCCTGTAGGTAGACAGGCCACTAAGGGCCTATGGTGGAGTGGGAATGTTCCGGGGGACCTTCAATTTGGATCTTGGATCCAATAGATGTTTCTTACAACAGTGCTTTTGTTTAGGGTGTTGATAGGCAGGTTCTGCAGGGCAAGAAGTATCAGGTACATAGGCAGGCCAGGATTGCAGCTCAATGGGTGGTAGGTTAAAAGTAGCAAGGAACCATGGTAAATCTGTAGAATGTCTCATAGTGGCAGAAATTCCATCTCGTGAAGCTTGGAGATAAAACAGGAAGCCCCACCTGTAGCATTACCGGTCTGAGTGGATGCCTCATGTCTAGTGTATGTTCTGACAGATCTTGTAGAAGTTGTACAGGCATGCCATTGAATATGACCTCATCATTCTCTCTCGCTGCTTTCATGATATTTTCTTTCATATGGTGTAGCCTAAAGATAACATCCCAAGGGCAATCAGAATCTGGGATCTTAGGCTCCAGTGTAAAGTAATTCTGGTCTATTTCAATGGTCGCCTTATGCATGGGGGGCGATGCATAAGAGTATTGAAGAGTGTGGACACAAGCTGGAATGAGGTCAGTAAACTCCAATTACTCTGGTAACCCAGGTATCCGAATATTGTTTCACCTTCTGTGGTTTTCTAAATCATCTTGGTGTAATAAAGGGCAATGAATGAGGGTTGTGTGGGCATTTAGTGTTGTGGTGTTCTGAGCGATATGATTCCTGGGCTCACTAATATCCTTTTCTATATATTCTATATTCTAATTGCAAATACCTGGGGGGAGTTAGATGGCCTTCCAAACTGTAGCCGCGGGGGGGGGGGGTCTTGGGTGAGAGGGTGAGAATGCAGGAGCCTGTGGACGCTGCTGGTAGGGGGCTGGTGAGGGATTTACCGCCTGTCCCTCTTTCTCGTCAGAGTGTGCTCCCTGCTGGCTGGAGGGTGAGACAGGTCTCTGGGAATCACTGTGGCTGTGAGATTGTCCGAGGGGGAGAGCACCCTGCTCTGTCCTGTCCCACTAGCTGTTCTGCATGCAGCAGCAGTAGCCAATGCCATCTTGTCTGCTGCCGGCTTATGAAAGACAGAATGTGGCATGGCCGAGCAGAAGAAGTATTATTCTCCTTCACCGCCGCCACTGCCGAGGGAGGATGATCCTTTGGATCTCTCTTGCCCATGCTGGGGGGAATTGCGGCAGAGAGTGACGAATATTAATATTGTAAGCTGCTATCTGGAAGAGAGACCCGTGCATGCATGTCTTACCCGGTCCGCATCCAAGCCACGCCCCGGCTTCCACTTTTAATTGAATTATTGGCAGGGTAATGGTACTCTAATGTCATAATACTTTCCAAAATAATGGCAAAAACTCAACTTAAATTAATCTTATTGTAGATGTGGTTCTGCTTGTATTTTGTACAAGACCACAGAGATGAGTCCCGGACAAAAAGTATGTTTCCCATTATAGAGGGCATGGGCTCTTTAAAAACAGAGTGTGTACTGGGAAAGAAGTCCAGAGTTAGTTGTTAGTTGTTCCAGGGCTCTAGATTCTGGAATGGGGAGTAAGGTATTGGGATTACATTGCCATTTCACTGGGTACACTGTTACAGGACAAGGATTGGTTAATTGATTGGTACACTATATTTCCATAGTTATGTGTATATACTATAGGCCATATCCCAATAGTTAGATATGTATAGATTCACAATAGTTAGGTGTCTATTAGGTAGGAGCATTTGTGTTTAATCATTGTGATCTGCTTCTCTTCACCTGGGGGATTCCAAATCAAGGAATGCCAGGGACTGCACACAATAAACAAACACTAAACAGACACTAAAACAGATGCCTGTAAACAGATAAAATTCCCATAACAAACCAGTAGGGCCTCTAAGGGGTAATACATCAATATAGATCTAGTCAAGCCCTGGTTGGGCTTTCCCATCAACTACATGAGTTCTTTATTTCAGTTTTCAATTAATTACTGGAGTTTGAAATAACCAATCCCAAGCTAAGGGAATGTGTAAGCCAATAGGTGTCCTACAAATCACATCTATCAGCCAATCATTACTCTCCAATGATTCCTAATTGGGTTTAATTGTATAAGACGGGAGCCAGCAAAAGGAGGAAGCTAAGAACAGCCAGAGGAAGCCTGTGGAACAAACGCAAGCAAGTACGAGTCGGTTAATAAGCAAGAAATAGTGATGCAAGAAGCATGGAAGCAAGGGAGAAGATAGTAAGAATTAGATAGATAAGCAATGAAGCAAGTAAGCCTTTCGAGTCATACTATGTAAATATTGTGTTGGGTGGCTGTATTGTGATTGCAGTCTTATGTACTAACCACTTTTATAGTATTATTAGGATTTACCTTCTAACAACATTATTTCCTTTACTGTAAATGTTATTGATTTAGGTTCCTATATTCTTTTCAAATAATACTGTTGTGTATTTTATGTTTCAACTTGTTCCTTAATTTAACTGTTTGAGTGACTAGCTATTATTTGTGTATGAACTTTCATTTTTTGAATAAATATGTGCATGGATAGGGTTATAAATATCCATATTTATGCAGATAATATTCATATTTAACATACACACATAGAGTTTGATATAGCCAGACAGGAGGATTAGAAAGCTAAAATGAAGGGCCTACGATTAGAAAGCTTTATGCTATTTCTTTATTTATTATGTATATCTATCATATACCCATCTCTATGTTCCTATATCATCCTTTATAACACCACTCCCACAAATCTTTATTCATGACATCATCCAGGGACAGGTTTGACACCAAGGAGGAGAGTCCTGGTCCCATACCAAGATGACCAAAGCATATTAGGCCAGCCCTAGGGATAAAAATCAGCAGCCCTGAAGCTACAGGCAATACCAGTGACTTGCACTTTTCCCTTCACTTTTTATTGAAAATGTTACATTTGTAATCGGAACAGATGTTAAGAAGTCTTACAATGGGGATGCCAACTGTCACTAGAGCATAGTCCTCCCAATTAAACTCAGAAAAACAAATGATAGGGGTTTGTTTCAAAATGTTTAGTTCTTGATCAAAATCTAATTAGAAAGTTAGTTTTTAGACACACAATCAAAGGATAAGGAAACCACATCTCAACAGAAAATTGTTTACATTTTTTGTCATCTCTGTAATGATTTTTGGATCCTATATAACATGAATCCAAAAAATTTGCACAAAATGGGGAACAATAAAACTTTAACTGCTTTAACTAACTAAGAGGAGAATGCCAGAAACATTTTAGGAGCCAGTGCTGTAAATAAATACAGTTATTATACTGTGTGCTTTTTCTTCAAAGGCAGTCACAGATATTAATATGTGGCCAATTTAATTCCGCCAATTTTTGACAATGTGTTAGAGAAATAAAATGTAAATGAATTTTTGATGAAAGAAATAAGTTTGCAGCTATGTATAATTTTTAATCCAGTGGTTAAGTGCTTGTTTTGCCTGAGACATATTTCCCGGATAAATAGTAATCTTTATTTAGACCTTTTTATGATGGTTTATAAAATATTCTGGAATAAAAAAGGGTTAGCTTTTTATTTTACGTTTTGTTCAGCTAATCGTTTCAGCTCTATAATAGGAACATTGTTTGCAACTGAACTGTAGGGGGTGCAGTAAGCTTATTCTAGCTAGTCCTTTGCATCTCAGCAGGCCATAACCACAAGCTGAATAGTCCTTTATCACAACAGCCTCTTTTCTGCAAGCTCAGTTCTCTAAGAATGGGGATCAAAACAGCATGCATTATTACACTGTAAGCTGCTATCTTAACCTCAGTGCTGTAAGTGAGACCTCAGAAAAGGGAGCAGTTATACATTCATCTTGAGACTCCCTGCGGGTTAAAACCTCTTCCTGCAGTCTACCAAGAACATTCTCTACTGATTAGTTTGAGCTGCTAACTGTGGACTGAAGTGAATATATGATTTCCATGTCAAACACACTGGATTTATTTCTGCAAACAGAGGGCACAGAAGCTGTAAAAATGTCATTATCTCTGCATGCCTATATACCCATTGTAGCTTAACTCCTGTCACTTTCTGGCAATTATTTAAGAAAAAAAGGTAACAGCAGAATACAAATTTATATTGGAAATGTATTTTTCACTAGTACTTTTTATGCAGTACTGAAATATGTTGTATTGTACAGTTTTTACAAATATTATCAAAATTGTTTGCTTTAGCAAATGAAAATCTTTATTTTTGTATGTGACTATTTTTTAATCTTATTGGGCTCTGAAAATTCTGTCAGCATTTTGTAAAAAAAGTATTCTCATCCTCGTATGCTAGCTTTGTAAATTAAATTCCTATTTAATGATTAAGTAGATTCAAACCCTTTGGCTAGGTTTAGACTACTAGTATTTTACGTGGCGTTTACCTCATCTGGGTGTTTACTATCACTAGAGTGGTAGTCTGGGAGCAATAACAGGTTGTTACTGCTAGCCTTTTGCAGGCAAATGCTTGTGCAGGTGTTTGCATGGGGCTTACCATTTGAGCTTGGCCTTTGAGCATTAATATAAACTGAACAAACTATATTCTGAAACTTACTTTCCTACATCTGTGATACAAAAAGTAAAACATATTATTAAACAATTTTATTTTACTCTTATCTATCTTCGTTTTACTCCTTGGATGCTATTTGCCTTTGTCAATGCCTCCACTGTCTACCAATTACATGTCAACCCAGTTCCACTTCTATCTTTCACTACTAAAGCTCTCCACATTACTATACATATCCTTACTAATTTCCAAATACCATCCCAACTGCAAGTTTCACTCTGTACCTCCATCTTATTTAGTTGCCTTTAATTCCCACATTCATAACTTCTGAAGAACTTTACCCCTTTCTTGGTTTTCTTTCCTGCAGCATGTCTGTCAAGCACTGTCTTGAAATCTTTAAGTATACCCTCAAATGTACCTCTGAAGACAAACATAAACTTGGTCGCTGTCTTTCTTCAGACAACTATTCATACCTGTCTTCTAGTGCACCAGTTGTCAAATGACTGACTGCCTTTTGTAGTTGTATTCCTGAAGAGTTAAATTTTACCGTGCATGAACTATGTGCTATTTTCCTTTTGATTTCTTTAAATTACTATGGAAAATGATAACTATAAAATTAAAAAAACTATTATATTTGTGTGGGATGGATTTTAAAGAATGTAAAGAAAAAAATAAACCACAAGCAAACCACCACCACCACCACCACCAAATAAATGTAATATTTTTATTAAAAACTGGTACTTCCTTTAAACACCTATTTAATGCTGCCATGGCATGACATTGATGACCAAGGATGACCATAAATATTGTATGTTATGGATTAGGTTGTAATTGGTTAATGTGGAAGTTATAACTAATCTTTCAAAATAGCTAAAATAGTGATGAACTAAAAGTAAAGATGAAAAAAAGACCCTAGCTATATGGATTCATTCTTTCTTAGACTACTACATTCAATTAAAATGAGCAGGATATGTATGCAACAGACAGACATCTGATCAAACTACAAGTGCCCCAAAAGCTTGACTTTGCCTCATTTAAAGGTCTCTTATCCTAACATATTGGGAGAGGAACATCACAAGTATGTCTAAGAGATTTTCTCTCCTGTTATTTATATTTGTCATAAATCTTTCGGCTATAGATTTAAATTCTAACTAAATAAAAGCATCAAGAGTAGAAAAGAGAACACAGATTTGCACTTCCAATTTTCTTTAAAATCTCTAACATGTCCTGAAATCAAGAATCAATTAAATCATATATATATTTCTATCCACTGTAACTAATACAATCATTTAAAATTATGCACAATTTTTCTCCTATACCTGGGAACAACCCAATTAATTTGAAACATGGGTGCCCAACATTCGGTCCGTGGGCCACATCTGGCCCGTGGAGCTGTCAGATCAGTTCCTCTCCTCCTTTCCTGTCTGCTCATTGTCTTAAGGGGGTTGGGCGCACACATCTCCCATGTTGCTCCCCGCCCACCTTGTACTGTGAGATAATCCCAGCAGCAGCATGAGAGCTGTGTTCATGCAGCTGTCTTTATCCCAACGTATAAATCCTCATATCTCCTTCACTGATTGTCATAGAAATTAAACTTTCAGGATACACAGGGGACCTGTCGAGCTGTTACTAAACCAAATTTAAGCCCTCTACAGGTAATAAATTGCCAGATATGGAGTCACAAGCATAAAACTCCAACAACAATCAGGGATATTTTCACATTAAGGGGGGCTATTTCAAGACCAGGGTCCCCAATTTGAGTTGGCATGTTGGGGACCCCCTGGGGGCCACTACCATGGCAATGACTGGAAATGACTGGCTGTTGTGTCCCATGGCTTTTGTGTCCCTTAAAGTTTACAAAACTTCAAGGCTGCATTTAGGTTGGCAGTAAGGTTGCAGTGTGGTCACTCCTTCCTCATGCTGTGGAACCCTGGCTTGGGGGAGACGCTCAGTACCGCTAACTGCTGCCTGCAGTCAAATCTGCAGACGCTGAGGCACAGGGGAATAAGCAGCTGGTGGGGTATCTGTTACACAAAGCTGGACAATTACATTCTATGAATCCCAATTTCTCTGGAACAGATAGATGTTGGCAACTGGAAATGTGGGAGCCAGTACGAAACTCTTTTTGTCCCCCCCCCCATTCCCTGTTAAAATCGTATCATGCTACCCTGTCATACATCTGCTATCCCCATACTCTCTATGAACCCTAATTACTCAGTAAGAAAAGGGAAATGTGACTGCAAGTGGGGGACTCTTGTAGCTAACTCCCCTTAAAATTTCATCACTACGTCGCCATCACAAGATACGAAAATCTATACCTGTCTTACCGTGCCACCGTGTCGCACATAACTTGCCACTTACCCTCTGTGAATCCCAATTTCTCTTTAACATAGAGGAAGGGAAATGTAGAATAGGTTAGGGACTCTTGTGGCTACCCCCCCTCACTAAAATTGTATCACTCCTCCCATAGCATGGTGCCCAGTCACATATAAATGTCCACTTATGTTTTTTGAAACCTAATTTCTCATGAAAGGGGAGCTGTAGGTACATTAAAATGTAGGATAAGTGGGGGGTTCTTGTGGCTAACTTCCTCTAAAATGTTATTGCTGTAGCACCATCACAAGATAAGAAAAACTATACCTATCATACTGTGCTACCCTGTCCCACTTATCTGACCATTTACCTTGTGTGAACCCCAATTTCTCAGGAACAGGGAGATGTAGGGACCTAAAGATGTAGTAGTAAGAACATGTACCCCTTGGTTATCTGTCAAATGAATTGCATATCTCTTGAACTATCCATTTCAGAGCTTCTCATTTTGTCATTCTCTTTTATTTGGTGCATGTATGTTACGGTAACTAGAAACATTTGAATTTAATTTATTTAAATTAAAACTGTTCTAGTTTTAAGCATACATCTCTAATGTTTATTTGCATTGTGGCCGACAAGTTTTACCTCAATCTCAAGAGCGGCCCCCAGATGAAAAAAGGTTGGGCACCACTAATTTAAAATATAGGCCAAATATCTCTATATTATCAAAAACTCATCTCTGTATGGTCACTTTTGCTACCCTTGCCATTAGAAAGACTATGCTATTTTTATGATTGTTATTGACACCCTAAAGCTCCAGGGAACCATATTACAATTTAATTTAGTTGGTATAAGGTACTGAATGATCAAAAGGACCCCATTCATGTCTAAAACACTTTCTGCAGGGTGTTTAGATGTTTGAGTGGGTTTCACTTAGGCACTCTGATTCCCTCCCAAAACATACTGGTAGATTATTTGGATTCTGTCCAAATATATCCTTAGGACAGTGCAGTTGAGGCTGTGACTTGGGCAACATAATTTAACTATTAAGGTGGCCAGTATGGTTGCTTTATGTCACATTAGTTCATAAGAAAAACGGAAACGTCACAGGTCAAGTTTTTTACTGCCGTCTGATTGCACTGTGGTGATAGACATCAGGCAAAGAAGTGGTATTAAGCCTTTAGGAGAGGGGTCACGGGAGTCTGGGCATGTGCCGGACCAAGTGAGACGCTTCCCACTGAACTCCTGCTCCACACGCAGGAGATCACCGACACTCGCAGGTGATGGAGAGCTTATTCTCTTGTTCTGACCAGGCTGCCTTCTCCTCACAGGCATCCAAGATGGCTGTGTGTAGGCATCCCTACACACAGCCCAGAGGATAGATAAAAGATCCCTGGTGTCTTCCAGCCCTCCCTCTTCGCCTGCATTGTCCCTGGAAACTCTGGGTGAAAATGCACCCAGTTTACCAGGCCTCACCAGGGCAGATTTAGAAGCGTACATGTGCCACATAAAGGATACAGTACGGAAGGAAATTGCCAACCTTAAAAAAGATCTGAGCTCCAGGCTACTGGCTGTGGAAGAGGTGACAGATGCGCCTACTAAGTCATCTGACCAACAGAGAGAGGTTCTAAATGAACATTCACTACTGCTGCAGTGGTTGATAGTATGACAGGATGACCTAGAAAATGGAAATAGGCAAAATAATATTTGTATACCTGGCATTCCTGAATTGATATAGTCCTTTGGAAAGAGTACACCGAGTCCCAGGTTTCAGACCACAGGACCCAGATAGGGCTAGGGATGTCATATGCAAAATTACCTCCTATCCTGTTAAAGAAGAAATCCTAAAAGCAGCCCGCGCGCAGAAAGAAATTTCTTTAATGGCTCTCATAGCATGCTTCTTCAGGATTTACCCTGCCACACCCTGGTTTTACGCAGAGCCCTGCGCCCTTTATTGTATGTGCTGCGAGCACATGGTATTCTCTATCCTTGGGGTTTTCCCGTTTATTTAATGGCACACAAAGAAGAGGTCTCTGCAGTATTTCGTTCTATTTCAGATCTACCATCTTTTTTGGCCACCTTTACCTCAGGTATCCTTACCCAACTGCCTCAAGGGACCTTGTATCTTAGAGGCCCCAGTTGGTCAAGATTGGTCAGTATAATGAAAACGCCAAAACCGGAAAAAAATGAAACCACACTGTGTTAAACCAGCTCCATGAACATGGACAGTGGAATCCGTTTACTCTTAGTATCTTCCTTTTCTAGGGCTGCTCTGGCTGTCTACCGTGGAGGTGGAAACATTATTATTTCAGGTTGCCTGTGGTTATGTTAAGCCAGATATTTGCTTGATGTTGTTCTTTTTTATATTATTGGATTATATGTAGTTGGGCTCGAAAGCGGGAGCTCCTCTTATGAATCTGTGCCTTCGCAGTTTCCAAACTAGGGGCCTCACTTGAATACTAAGGGGTTATTGTGTTTTGTAGTGTGTGCCCCAGAACTTCCCTAAATCTATTTACAATTTTTAACCCAACCTTAGCTTAATAGCTATCCCCAGGTAAACGTTTGGGTTGGGTCTGCTGGATGCCTCTCAACTCTCCTTTCAACTTACCTATAGTTGTCAAATACCCCCCCCCCCCCCCCCGTGTCTCATTACATACTGACACCTGCTCAGCCACTTGGGGACCAGATATTACTTGGAGTCCTGTTCTACACTGAAAATTACAACGTAATGTAAGAGGTTTAAATACTCCAGAGAAACGTACAAGAAACTCACTTCAGGAAATATAAGATCCCCAAATTCTGAAATCACAGATTTCCAACAGTCTACCATAGCTACTCAACAGATTCTCGCCCAAAAGGTGTATGTATAATATAGTCTAATACATTTTTTTGTCTCTTAAAGACAGGTTCTGTGATGATGGGGCTGATATTGTTTGTCAAGGGTTTTCTGGATATCCAACTATTTACTCTTGCTACAGCATATGCTCCCAACACAGCCCAGGCTTCTTTTCCTTCTACAACTCTGATGAGGCTGGATAAATTCCGTGAAGGATTGGTCATTTTTGGCGGTGAACTTAATTTTGCCCCTGATCCTGGATGTTTCTCACCCCATGATTGGGGGTCAGAGGGGTATCGAAAAAGTTTTGTAAATCATCTACAGACAAGGACAAGAACTGTTTTTCTCCAGGCCTCATCAGAGCTATTCACGGATCGATTACTTCTGGATCCGCCACCCTGATTTAATCCAAGTAAATGACTGCTCCATTGGAAGCACTACGTTTTCAGATCATGCACCGGTATTTCTACAAATATTGCTTCAACATGTTTCTCCCAAAGTGTGGAACTGGAAGCTGAATGAATCCCTTTTGAAAGATAAAGAGATTCTGGCAAATGTTTCTAGAGAACTATCCACATATTTTTCCACTAACGAGACGCTTGGAGACGCTTGAAGAGAGAGGCTGACTGCATTATGTTTGGGTAAAGCCAAAATCACTCTGGCTAAATGTGGACCATCTTCTATGAGTATGGCATAGAATATGGAATTTTGGGAATTCTCCTGAAAGCCCATAGGGCACATTCCTTCATTCCCTATATTGTTAATAAGGAGGGTCACAAACCTAATTTGGTCAGGGATATTGCAGCCAGTTTCCAAGAGTATTATCAAGCCCTATACAATATTATTCCTCACCAATGTGGGAATAACAAAGATGCTGTGGGGATTACTAAGATCAAAAACTACCTTATTAATTCAGGAATGCCACAACTTTCCCAGGCAGAGGCTAAAGCTTTAGAGACCCCTATCACAGCCCTAGAATTTCAAAGGGCCATTAAATCCACTGCCACAGGAAAAAAAACCCAGGCCCTGATGGCTTTACCCTGAATTAATATTATTAATAGACATACTCTCACCCCCCAACTTGCTTATATCTGGGGGTAAATTTTCTAAAGAACGCCTTAACACCCACATCACAGATACCCAAGTAGTGGAATGATCCTTCAGCGTGTGCAAGCTATAGGCCAATATCAAACAAACTCAATCAAGACCTAAAACTCTTCACAAAAATCTTGGCTTGCAAACTACAACCCTTGTTACATAAGCTTATATACCTTAATCAAGTAGATTTTTTCCCCACTAGAAAGGCCAGGGATAACACAACCAGGGTTTTGAACTGGAACTTTGCCCTTCAGAGGTCCAAATTGCCGGCCTTCCCTCTGTCAACTGACACAGAGAAGCTTTTTCACAGGGTGGACTGGCAATTTGTGCTTCAAACTCTAACGCATATTGGACTGGGTGATAACATGATATCCCATTGTATCGGTAGGGGTGAACAGATTTTTATCTGCACCCCTACCAATCCCCAATGGTGCGGGACAAGGGTGCCCCTTGTCCCCACTGATTTCATACTCACCCTTGAATCTTTTCTCTGATATATTCGCTCCTCCAAGGATATCTCAGGCCTACAGTTGGGTGTTTCAGAACAAAAGGTGCTGGCCTTTGCAGTTGATCTCATCTTCCCCATATCTAGGCCAATGTTGTCTCTCCCTAATCTTATGGAGGAGTTTCCTTTACCTTTTTCAGGCACTCCCAATTAACATCCCAAGAGCTATTTTCAAACAGCTACATGCTAAACAGTTTAAATTTATATGGGGAAATAGAAGTCCGCGTTTAAGCTGGCGTTTACTGTTCTGGCACAAAGGAGTTGGTGGCCTCTGCATCCCTAATTTCTCTATTCTATTATGCTGCTTCTCATTTAGTGAGAATTGTGGACTGGTATGTACACACAGATAGTAAACAATGGGTCTCACGAGAACAAAATTTTTGCAGCGTATCACTGAAACACCTTCCGTGGGTGCAGTCCTCCTCCAGTCAGATAGTGAGGACTCACCCCTCACTGAGGGCATCCAGTGATATTGGCAGTAAATATTTTCAAAATAAAGAGATCTCACCCCAACCCAGTCCAATGTTCCTGGTAATAGGGAATCTAGCTTTTGCACCGGCTTAGAGGACAGGGGCTTCTCTAAAATGAAGGAGGGTTAGACAGGGTGTTGAATTTTGTGAAGAGAGGCCAATAGTATACACTAAAAAAATCATTTTTTGCTGTCCCTACCGCTTGCATCTACCTTGCAGAGACCATTACCTACATTTGAAAATATGTGTGCTGGATTTGGAAATTTGCAGCACGCTATCTCACCTATATACTCTATTTATAACCTGTCCCCAGAAGACTATACACCCTCATATCTATGCTCTTGGGAAAGAGAATTGGGGTTGAGGATCACCCTTCACAAAGAGATTAAGTAATCAAGTTTACCCACAAGGCATCTATTCACAGTGGGTTTCAGGAGATGAATTACAAAATCATGTCCAGATAGTATATGACTCCTGGTAAATTACATATCATGTTCCCATCGGAGCCTGGGTTGTGTTGGAGATGTGGCAGAGACAAAGGGTCTATGTTGCATGTTTTCTGGTCATGTCCAGGAATCAAAGCTTTTTGGGCTAAGGTTAGAGATGTATGAGACTCTGGCTCCATAAGTTGAATGAAATAATGCTTATGAAAGATCTCACCTTGGAGATCCATGATAAAACCAAAAAATTTCTATCTACCTGGGCCCCTTGGATAACTTTTCAGGAATACGATGAGTATAAAGTTCTTTTGAGTCTCTAAGTGATTTATATTGCAAAATGGGGAAAATGTTAGTTCTATTTGGTCCCCTATTGGCACTCATGGACATCTGGCTTGATTCCTTCATTTTGTATCAGCACTATACGACATGTATACCTGCTGTTTTTCTTTCCAGGAATATGTCATAACCATTCTGTGTTTGAACTCTTCCTAAGGCTTTTTTTTTTTTTCTTGATTATCAGAACATTATATGCTCAGAGACATCCTCCCTCCCCCCTCTGTTTTATCCTTCCCTCTGATTTTTCCCCCACCCTTCATTGTTCGGTTGTCTATGACAGGGACAGGTAAGAGGCAGTAATTCTTGGAAGGAAAGGGCTAGATAATGCTAGATGTCCTGCAGTTAGGAAATTGTGTGGGATTTTTCTAACCAACCGCTGCATCTTTTCAAGTAGGTAGCACTAGGAGTGATTATTTCCTGTGAAAGTGTTATGCCAACCCCAGATTTGTGAAAGGATAAGGGATAATAAGAGGGGAAAGGTCTAAGTTTACTTAGAACTTGCTATTCGCAGCCTTAATATTGTTGAATATATTTGTAACTAGGGATGAGTGAGAATGCCTCTAGCATTCCTGCGAAAATTTCCTTGAACTTCCGATCAGAAGATCGAGGAAATCATTACGATCCCTGGCACTAGAGGTTAATTAATCTCTAGTGCCCAGGGATCATAGTGGATTCTCAAGGCTACATTCATTCTAGCAGCCCTGGGAATTCTCCTGTTTGCAATCCCGACACTAGAGGTTAATTAAATTCTAGTGCCCGGAGATAGCAGTGGAACTGCAGATGAAATCTCAATGGATAAGTGCAGCCGGTGATTGTGAGAACTGAACTGCAGATGAACTCTCAATAGAGAAAATCCATTGAGAATTCGCCTCACGCACGCGAGAATTCGCGTGCCTCCAATCAGCATTGACCGCAAAGTTCCCACGGTCAGTGGGCTGTACTTATCTAAGTTCCATTGAGAGTTCATCTGCAGTTCCACTGCGATCTCCGGGCACTAAAGGTTAATTAACATCTAGTGCCCCAGGATCGCAGTGGATTCTCTGGGCTCCATTCGTTCATGCAGCCCTGGGAATCCTCCTGTTTGCGATCACCCGGCACTAGAAGTTAATTAACCTCTAGTGCCCCGGGATTGCAGTGGATTCTTAGGGCTGCATTCGTTCATAAAAAAATCTTTCCTCAGCCAATCAGAGAGCACTAGAGGTTTTGAATGGGGAGACTTGTCCCTATTTAACCTCTAGTGCTGGAGATCGCACACTGAGCTGAGTGACACAGCCCGCAATCTTTTTTTTTTTTTTTTTTGGAAATTGGATCTCGTTTGGCAAATTTACACCGGCCGTTCTCACTTACAATTTCAGTAATCAAGAATGACCGAATTTGCAGCGAGATAGAGTTTTAAAAACTCGCTCATCCCTATTTGTAACTTGTTATTATATCTTATGAACTCCAGTTGTCATGTAATATTTTGTCATACCAGCATTTTTCTGCTGTCCTCCTCTCCCCTCAAGATGCCAATATGGTGAAAGGAGGCTCCTCTGAAGTATCCCCATGATCTCCATTTTGCAGTGGTATATCCACTAATTGTTGAAAGTAAAGTCTAGCACTTTGTATAAAGCCACTTTCTTGTAATTTTCCAACCAATACATGTAATTGTTTAGCAAATAAAACAACTTCTTCCTAATATTTCTTGTCCAACTGCTGCATCTAATGTAAGTGTGCAGTGAAATCAATGCCATTGCAGTACACAAGAGTAACCTGTACAACTGTGCAAGACTAAAGATCTTTAGTTTATGTTAACAAACTGCTAAGATTGCTTAGAAATCTTTTGTTTTGCTTTTTTTGACCAAAAGTCCCATTATTAAGATGCTAAGGGCTTATTCACAGGGGTGTTAGTATGCAATATATACAACAGTTGCCAGCTTATTAACCGCTGATCAACCATCCAGTGGCCATCATTCAACTGCTTCCTTTATACTCTATTGATGTCAATTTTGTCAATCACCACAGTAGGTCTTGCACTCTTAGTTGGCTGATCCTTTGCATAAGAGATGCTTTACTGTGGTGTGTCTTATTCACCTGTCAACCATTATAGATAGTGGTTATGCTTAACCGCTTCTACAATTGTTAGAGTGAACAAACCTTAAAGCACAAACAGAAAATTAGCTTTTTCTGTAAAAAAACCATATATTCTGATTTCAATGCACACAATCACCTTTTAAAAATGTGCAGGAAAGCAGCAACAAGTCATATGGAGCCTTTTATGGCTGGCTGACAGTTATCAAAAAGTTTTTTTCTCAACTTTTGGCAGGGAAGTGTTTGACGCACACGCACTGATGACTATTAATCTTCTACACCAACTTCACAACAATTAGACCTACAAGGTGTGATAAAAAAATATAAATATATATACAATATATAAAAAAAATGATTACATTCAAAGACACATTGTTCCCCTTCAAAATACTCCCCCCCCCCCCCCCCTCCACGTTGCTGTCACTTCCTGAAGCAGTTCTGGAAGTCCTCTTTTGTAAATGTTGATTCAAAATATTTACTTTTGGTGGCATTGAGGAGGAGGCAGTTTTCACATTGTGAAAGAGATTGCATGATGTGAGCTCTGGTGAATAGGACCAATGAAGAACTCCAATAATGCAACAATAATGCATTCTCAAGGCATTTATGTGAATATCCTGTGACACAATCTCTTCGGTTAGGCTTGGTAACAGTATGGAAGACAGTAGTTCAGCAAAAAATAGATAAAACACTCACTGGATATTCCTGCTTTAGAACACACCAATGCCAAAAGTTGAGCTTTTTAATATTTGTATTAATAAAAAGAACAAACAAAAGTAATTCAGGTAGACTGACTTGAAAGCTTTATGCATTCTACAAGGCCTCTGTCCAATTGAGAAAAACACTGACTACATAGTTACATAGTAGGCCAGGTTGAAAAAAGACACTAGTCCATCAAGTTCAACCACAAGGGAAATAAACATATTCCAGATATAAACCCTATAAGACATAGTTGGTCCAAAGTAAGGAAAAAAAAACCCTGGTACAATTTGCTTCAACAGGGGAAAAAGTTACTTCCTGGCAATCGGATGTTTCCGGGATCAAATAATGAGGATTTTTAAATGTACCGCTTTTAGATTTAAAATCCTCAATAATCATACTGCCGGGGAGGCTACTTCCTGAGGGAGCCTATTTCACATTTTCACAGACCTTACAGTGAAGAATCCCTTCTTTATCTGAAGCTTAAACTTCTTTACTTCTAGACGCAAAGAGTGCCTTTTTGATTTTTGTAATGATCTCAAAGTGAATGTTTTGGAAGAAAGTTTTATATATGGACCATTCATATATTTATACAGGGTGATCATATCCCCCATTAAAAGTCTTTTCTCAAGGAAGAATAGATTCAGTTCAGATAATCTCTCCTCATAGCTGAGCTTCTCCATTCCTTTTTAGTTTAGTTGCCCTTCACTGCACTCTCTCCAATTCCACAATGTCCTTTTTGTAAACTGGTGCCCAAAACTGGACTGCATATTCCAGATGAGGTCTGACCAATGCTTTGTACAGGGGCAGGATTATGTCTCCATCTCTGCATTGTATTCCTCTTTTAACAGAAGAAAGTATTTTGCTAGCTTTAGATATTGCAGCTTGGCATTGCATGCTGTTATTAAGTCTATGATCTACCAGATCCCCCAGATCCTTTTCAATTTCTGACTCTCCCAAATGTATTCCCCCTAGACAGTATGAAGCATACATGTTGTTAGACCCCAAGTGCATAACTTTACATACATTTATCTATACTAAATGTCATTTGCCACTTCGCTGCCCAACCAAACAGTACGTCCGGGTCTGCTTGGAGATTATAGACATCCTGTATGGATTTAAATCCATTACATAGTTTGGTGTCATCTGCAAACACAAAAATGGTACTCATAATCCCAAACCCTATATACATAATTACATAGTAGGTCAGGTCTTTCTACAAGGCCTCTGCCCAATTGAGAAGAACACTGACTACATTGTTACATAGTATGTCAGGTTGAAAAAAGTCCATCAAGTTCAACCACAAAGGGAAATAAACATATTCCAGATATAAAACCCTAGGACATAGTCCAGAGGAAGGCAAAAAAAATCCTGGCGCAATATGCTTCAACAGGGGAAACAAAAATTCCTTCCTTCCATGAGACAATCGGATGTTCCCAGGATCAACGGTCACTTATCATTTGTAAAGATGTTAAACAGTAAAGGTCCCAACACTGAACCCTGGGGTACACCACTAATAACCTTAGACCATCCGGAGTATGAATCATTATTAACTACTTTCTGGATGCAGTCCTTAAGCCAGTTCTCTATCCATTTACAGATTGACTTTTCAAAACCGATTAACCTTAACTTGCAAATACATTGTCTGTGGGGTACTGTGTCAAATGCTTTAGCAAAGTCCAAGTACACTATATCAACTGCTATTCTACTGTCTACCTGTTTACTTCCTCATAAAAAGACAGTAAATGTATTTGACAACTTTGGTCTTTCTTGAAACCATGCTATCACCTATAATATTATTTTCTAGCAGAAACTCCTCTGTAGTTCTTTATCAAACTCTCTAGGACCTTTCAAACTATGTACACTAAACTAACAGGTCTGTAGTTACTTGGTAATGACTTTGCTTTTGAAAATAGGAACGACATTGGCCTTACGCCAATCCATTGGTACCATGCCAGTGATTAAAGAGTAACAAATACCTGAGCTCAGCTCTTTGAGGACACATTGTTGTAATCCATCAGGTCCTGGTGCTTTGTCAGCCCTAGTTTTGTCCAATTGTTTCTCAATCATATCAATTTTGAGCCACTGTGAACCATTTAAGGCAGTGACATTGCTATTATGAATTTGGACTTGAGCTCTGCCATTTTTCTTTGTGTACACAGAGCTAAAAAATTGTTTAGTAAATCCGCGTCTTCTTTATCCCCATTTAACAACCCAGAGACATCCTTTAGAGACCTACGTGCTCAGATCTGATCTTTTTGCTAATAATATATGTTTTTTTAAAATTGGGGATTTGTCTTACTTTCCTGTGTAATCTGTCTTTTATTTTGAAGTTTTGCACATTTTATCTCCTTTATAAATATTTTGTTATATTCTTTATAGTTTTCAAAGGGTGAAGGTGATTCTTCATTTTTATATTGTTAGAATGCCCTTTTCTTGTTCTTTATGTTTTTTTTAACATCAGCTGTGAGCCACATAAATTTTAATTTTACATTCTTAAACTTATTACTTATTTTTAGTGTGCTTGTGTAGAACAGACTTGAAACATTCCCATTTTTTTTTTGTGTTCTTTGAGGACAATATTGTCTCCCAGTCCAGGAAACAGAGAGCCGCCCTTAATATTACAAAATTGCTCTCTTAAAATTAAATATATTTATCTTTCCTGTGTTTGCTTCCTGCCATTACTCCAGTCAGTGTCAGGGTAGTTGAAATCTCCCATGATTAAAACATTTCCAGTTTTTGCTGCTTTTTCTATCTGTGCTAGTAGTTGGTTCTCTATTTCTTCCCTAGCACTGGGGCCTAGCACTGGGCCTATAGCAAACTCCAATAATTAATTGTGTTATGTATCCCCACATTCAACTCCACCCATAAAGCCTCAACCCCATCGCTTGCTCCATCAACAATTTATTTTTTCACATTTACTTTCAAATCACTTCTCACATATAGACACCACCACCCTTTCGTTTGACTCGTATGAAAGAGAGTATAACCAGGAATGTTGACAGCTCGGTCATATGCAGAACAAAGCTAGGATTCAGCAACACCAACTAAGTCACAATGCTCTTCATTCATTAAGGCTTCCAACTCGCCTATTTTGTTTGCCAGACTTCTAGCATTGGTGAACAAGCTCTTTAAACTATTGCTGCATTTACCAACACTGTTTGCCAAATCCTTTTGTTTTTCAGTACAAACAGTACTGCCAAATCCCATGTTTGTGTGTAACATGAGTAACTCCTTATGTTTATCCATAACCCCCCCCCCCCCAAACTATCCCCAATCCACCCTCCACTAGTGACTGACCCCTGTCTGACCTTCATGCCACCTTATTTAACTTTCCCACCCCCCTCTGTCCTGGTTTAGATGTCCCTCCACCATTCCCCTAAATCTTTCCACAGCAGACCCCCTTCCTTTTAGGTGCAAACCATCTCTGGCATAAAGGTTGTACCCCAATGAAAAGTCAGCCAGTGCTCTAAGAACCCAAACCCTTCCCTATTACACCAGGACTTAAGCCATGCGTTTAGAAATCTAAGCTCCCTCTGCCTTTCTTGTGTTGCACATGGCACAGGCAATATTCCAGAGAATGTAACCAAGGAGGTCCTTTCCTTCAACTTGAAACCTAGTTCTTTAAACAGATTTTTAAGGATCCTCCTTCTTCCATCTATCCTGTCATTGGTTCCAACACGGACCAAAACAGCTGGGTCATGCTCAGCCCCTCCCAGTAATTTGTCCACTCGGTCCACCACATGCTGAACCCTTGCACGAGGGAGACAGCAAACTATTTGGTTGAAGGGACCTGGGTGAAAACTATTCTGACCATAGAATCCCCTATGACAACCAGTTGTCTACACCTTCCTACACTGCTTTCCCCTCCCTTACTATGGACTGCTCTCCCGGCTGTTAGGGGTAGCAGTAACATCTAGAGTTGCCACCACTAGGTCTACCACCTGCACATCCTCACATAACTTTGCAAAATTGTTAGGGTGCTCAAATACAGGGCTGGCCTTTCTTTTTCTGGGTGCCCCTACCAATCCCTTTAACTACAGTAACCCATCTTCTTAAATGTTCATCCTGATTAACCTCTCCACCCTCCACATCTAAGCCATTAACTACTTGCTCAGTGAGCAGAAGACTCCTCCATAGGTGATCCGGTGATGTCAGTGTTGCACTGCGCCTCTCCCGCTCTCCAATGCGAGATACCAGAAGGGTGACTTGCTCACATCTGTCACAGCGGTATTCACCTAGGAGCTGTTGCTCCATTTGTGCATACATATGGCAGACTGTGCACTGAAAAAAAACTTCCATCTTGCTGCCACTCATTTTCCCAGTTACAATGTTTGTTATAAAAGTTTACTTACAGTTTATGGTTACTATAAGGATTCATATCTTGTGTTTTCTAACTCCACTTGTTTCACCAGCCAAGAGTGAGCAAGCTAAAGGTGAGTCTGCCCAGAACTCACCTGTGAATTTTTGGCCATTCCCCCTTAGAGGTCAGCAAGGAAAGAGGAAAATTAAAAAAAAATGACAGCCAGACACAACCCAACAGTCAAACAGACACAACTCCCAAATGCACAATATCAGAAAAAAAAATGATTTTGTGTTTTCTAACTCCACTTCATTCCAAGCCACTTGCTTCACCAGCCAGGAGTGAGCAAGGTCAAGGTTAATCTGCCCAGAACCTAAATCACTTGTGAAACCTTGACTAGTCTCCCTTAGAGGTCATCAAGGAAAAAAAACTATTAAAACTATTAAAAAAAAAAAACACAGTCAAACAGGCACAACCCAACAGTCAAACAGACACAACTCCCAAATGCACAATATCAGAAAACAACTGTGTTTTCTAACTCCACTTGATTCCAAGCCACTTGTTTCACCAGCCAAGAGTGAAGCTTGAGAAGTTGAAGTGAGCATTTTCTTGAGATTGCTGTGAAGTCCTCTGTATCTTAGGGGGAATATTGAACCATTTCTTTTGGGGTATCTGGCATGTTTCTGCAGAGGAGGGTTTATCCTATGTCATTGTAGGGCAAACTTAGTTTATTTTATTAGGTCCCTGAAATACAGAAATACAGACTAAAGGGAAAACTCCACCTATGGAAAATTTTGTACTTTTGAAGATGCAGCATCACTGGTTGGAAGGTGCTGCATTTGGCAACTGTGGTAGCAAAAATATCTTTTAAGATTTGTTTCTGGGACCCTTTGAAATCAATAAATGCATGATTTTTGGAAGCTTGGAGTAGGGCTTCCTTACTGTTAAAAATGGTATAATTGGCTTTCATTTTTTTGTGTACCTGGTTTGAGATATAACAATCAATGAGATTGGTCTACACACCAATTGTTCATGTTTAAAAAATCTACAGCCTAGAAAAGGCCTTTGCCAGGTTTTGTTTTCTCTTGACTGTGTACAGGTAGAGTTTAACCCTGCCCCCCCACCCCACTTCATATCCTAACCTCATCTGCAAATATTAATATGCTTGTGCTTATGGTGAAAACGGCCCGAATATAATTCCTTAATAAACTTTATCATACATAACATATTAGACATAACATTAATAATACATTAATAAATACCAGTATTAACAATTCCAACATTCCATCATTGTAACTTTTATATAGATAACAATCTATCAACCGTATCAACCTAACCCTTCCGACAATATTGTAACTTCCCTCAGGTTGCAGATGCTCGAGAACACCAACACCTTAAACTCCATTAACCCAGGGACCTGAGTTTCATTGATATATATTCTGCTCCCATGCACCATTCCACTGCCACCGCCATTCCGGGAGCTATATCAACCACGCTCCAATACATTCACCACTGTACCCACATGCTACCATATAACCATTTTTGGAGACGCCATTCCTTAGATGGCTCTTCACACCATTCCATCACTTTAAATACACCCTTACGAGTGTGCCCTCCTCCATACCCACAGAGTTCTCCTAATCCCTTCCTCTAAACCAAAAGACCACAGCTCAATACCCACTGTGTTCAGGTGAACTCTGTCCCATTGCAAATATTGCGGGAAAGCCTCCTCCAAATCCTTGTACTGCACGACAATGCCCCTGTTCCTAGCAATAAACCTCCCCACCTTCTTGTTTACTTTTATACGAGCTTTATTCAGGCACTCTAAAGATCTTGCCCACCTCCAGTGTGTCCTAGCCACTATTTCTGACCATACAAATAACAATTAGGGGAATGCAGTGCGTAAGCGCAGGAAATGCCACCTAATGTCCCTGATGAGCTTCCGTATGAACCTAACTCCCAAATCATTTCCCCCACATGAATAATCACCGCATTTGGTGGCCCATCCATCTCAACAAATCTGTGAATTTCCAGAAGCACCCTGCTCGACAACATTCCCAGCACACGGATCCAGTGCAACACTCCATCCTCCCTGGATATGCCCAACTGCCGGCCTTCGGGCCTCACATTAGCTCTCCTAGCTCCCCAGCTCACATAGGAATGCCCCAAGATTCATATCAGCTCAGGCACTGCACCTCCTGAAATAAAGCAAACCATCATAACAACATCCCTGTAAACAAAACCAAACCCAATCTCCCCTCCCTCCTCACTGGAGAACTCCAGTTAAAACTCAGCCACGTGTGGCTGCACACACAGCCTATAATTCAACAACTCCCACCTCCCAATCCTTTTAATCATGTCCTCCCTCATACCCCATCTGGAGGCTTCTATCGCTGCTCCAATCCAAAATTAATGTGAAGCATATTCACACTCTGCCAAGCCTTCTTCCCTCAAACACTTCCAAAAAACTGACAAGAAGTGGAAGCGAGACAATGCTGACCCATCCTGATGTATCAAGAATGGCTCATTTTCTGACACACAAACAACCTGCAAATCATCCACCAGCCTAACCAACAGATTAAAGTAGGCGCCTAGTGTCCCTTCTCACCCCCACCTCCCTCCTATATCCCTTCAGAACTTGTCTTAACACAAATGATTTTGTCACATCCCGTATCCCCAACCATTTAACCCCATCTTTCCATTGAGCAAAGAAACTGACACCGTCTGTTCCACTGCTTTACAAACAAAACACCAGAGCACCAAGCATGTCCAGTCCTCCTTTGACTTTTCCCCCAACCCACCAGGCGTGGTGGGTTGGGGGAAAAGTCGTGCCACCCAAGTAGCCCCAGATACTGATTTCTGCAGCAACGTCACCAAGGACCTGCACAATCTGCCACAGTCCTTCGAGACAAGGCACTCCATACCGCTCCGCTCCTGGTGCCAGTTCGTGAAAGACCTACCACTGAAACTGAGACAAAGCGTTTGCTATCAGATTATCCTTCCCTGGAATGTGGACTGCCCACAAATACACATTGTGACGTAAACATAGCAACACCAAATGCCGCAACAACCGTATAACTGGCCCTGATGATGCTGACTACTTGTTAATGGCCTGAACTACCCCCATGTTGTCACACTGAAAGAAAAATTATTTTATTCACCAGCTGCTTGCCCCATATTTCCACGAACAACACTTTTGGAAAGATTTTAAGAAGAACCAGGTTAGAAACCAAACCTGAAAATACGCACCATAACCAACCAAACCTGCCACATCAAACAGATCACGATCCGGGTTATTTTACTGGGTCCTCCATCCACAAAGCGTTTCTGTTGTCATCCTTCAGAAAAAGTTCCCACATTTCCAAATTCTCCTGGCATCAGTCTGACAAAATGCGACGGTGGTTTAATGCCTGTCGTCGCCACCTCCAACCTTCTAGCAAACACTCATAATGGGCATAATCCTGCATGCAAAATTTAATTTGCACAGCAATGATTGCACCCGCCTTAACTTCACCTTCCTCCTACCACTTACCGTCCGCACCTCCTCCTGCAATGCCTGCAACTTACCCATCGGCAGCTTGCATTCCATTGCTCTATTCCCAAAAAAGACAGCACCATGGTCGGTCCTTACGGTTTTTCTGGCGCCAATGGAATACCAAAATGCTTACTGTAGGGTTCCTAGCAAAATATGGCGTGTGCGGGATGCTGGCTGGCCCACACATAAAAATCGTCCAAATAGTGCATCACTGATTCCATTTCCACCAGATCCACCCACTCCAGGAAGGAACTGAATGTCTCAAACAGTGCACATGAAACCAAACAAACCATGGGACGGCACTGGTCCACATAGAACTGTCTCTGCCACCTGCACCCCAACAACCGCAAGCTATCTAGATGCACAGGCAGCAGTTGGAAAGCTGTCTCTATATCCACTTGCCATCAACACCCCACTACCATACCTCTGTACCCACCGCACTGCGCTACCAAAGGACGTGTATGACACCGAGCACAGTTCAGGTTCAATGGCCTCATTAACTGACCCCCTTCTGGAAAGGATAAGTGATAAATCATCCTAAACTTATTCGTCTCTTTCTGGGGAATAACCCTAATGGTGAAACCAAGTCCTGCAGGAGTGGCTCTCAAATGGCCTAGCTAATCAACCTAAACTTACCTTTTTCAACTTTTTGCTAACTATTCCTGGATACCGCAGCACCGATCGTTCTCTAGAACCAGGGGCAATGTCACCAAGTTGCACAGAATTCTAAATCCCTCCCTTAAACTTTCCACCAACACCCCAGCCATTACCCCGCCTGAATACCTATTTAGGAAGGGTAGCATTCTGTCTATTCTCACCGGGGTCCTCCCTTTTTTCAGCCCCTTCTCCACCCTTAAACTTACCTTGGCGCAGGCAGCACGAAAAAATCCATGCTGTCCCCTGCACCCCAAACACTTGTGGCGAAAACGGCACACTGCTCCGAACCTACACATCCCTTTATTATATTTCTAGAAGAGCCCTCGCTTTTCAATGGGTGGAGTCCCTGAGAGCCCGGTACCCCCAGGCCCCCCAAAAAAAGGGCTGCCCCCCCACCCCGCTGATGTCATAAGCTTCATCCATAGGCCTATATCCCTATGATCCCAGTGCAAGGAAAGTGGCACCATCTTTTGCTGATGAAACTGTTTTTAATTTCTCAACCAGGCCTGTCCCCTGTACAGCCTGTAAGCCTTTGTTAACTCCATCCAAATACCCGAATAACACAAGAGCAATTCTCCGGCGCCCAAATGTACGTGATATCAAGTGATACCGCCGCACCTCATCCTCCCGTTTTCCTTCAACCAAACCCCCTCGATCAAGATTAAAGCATTTGAGTAGCAGCAGTGAAAATATTTCAACATACTCACCCCTCCATATAGGTTTGCAGACTTCCTGCTTCAAAGGTGCTCCCAAAGGTCCCTCAAAGCACACATATATCACCACACATGGCCCTCTTTTTCTCCCTGCCCTGTGCCTTCCCCTCATTCGCAATGCTCCTTATATCCCCCCAACTACCCGATCCTTCTGCAAATCCTCAATTCATACTCATTTGGTTTTCACGAAGATCTGCGCCCTACCCAACGCCCCTCCCCCACATCCTCCCCTGAACCCCTCTCTGATCAGACATCAGCTTCAGCAAACCCAATAACACAGACCGCACCCCTCCAACACCTGTGGCACCCCCAAAAAATCCTTACCTGGGAACCCCTGTACCTGTCCTTCCCCCCTTTTCCCCATAACTCCTTCACTTGTACAACCACAGCCATCTTGGTACTTCCACTACCAGGTCTCCCCGCGGTTCCCATCACGACTCCTCCTCCTCCACCCCACTTAGTAAGTCTCTCACTGGACTCTGAACCATGCGCTCCCCCTCCTCTTCTCCTCGTCATCGAACCGCCAACCGCAGTACTCCCACGCTGAGCCTCCTCCCGACATGCACTACATGTCCAGGGTGCGGATGAGGTCGCACACACCCGATCCACTGCAGACCGGGATCGAGCCCCCTCATGCTGTGCCTGGGGCTCACATCCTGGGGGCTCCGCTCCAGATGGGAATTCCTTCCACTGCCCCCCTGACACTCCCGCAGCAGTATGTTTGGCAGGACGGTCTGGAGGGTCCCTGATGGGGCTTCCTAAATGGCGCCGAACCCTGGGTACTTCTGGGCTCAGGCGCTCCGGAGGCCTAGACCTCCAAAGCCGCGCCACTTACGCGCCATTATTTAAAGAAGCAGGAGAAGTTCCCTGCAACAAAGCTGCCAGCAAATCTGGACCTTTCTTCGGCCGCCGCAGCCCTGGGCCCACATTGCATCCAGCTGTTCCATAAGTAAGTGCAAGGTCAATCCTTTCCTTTTGCTGTCCCTTCTCAATCTCGCCCCTGACCCCCTTGGCCTTCCTTTATCCCTTCTCTTCCCCCACCCATTGTTTTCTTATTGTCACCAATCCTTGACCCTTACCCCTTCCAACGATGTCATCCCATACTTTTCAACCTACCACTGCCTAGCTCGACCTTCCCAACACAGTCATGTTGGCCTTTTGCCTATCCTCCTCCCTCTCGGGCTCCAGGGTCTAATTTTTGTTGTTGTTTAATAGTGGCAATGTCCATTCAGTGGGGTGAGTTTTCCTCTTTCAAAGTTAATAAAGTTTTTAAACAATTTATAAAATAATTTAGTAAAGCTGTCCTGTAGCATGTAGCAGATAATTTGAAAATGTAGGTTTTTATTTTTTTAAGTAGGCAAAAAAGTGTTTTTATGCAATACACATTGAATTTTTTGTTCCTCTAATAATAATTTGATTTGTTTAAATATTAGTCAAATTAGTGTCCATAACAGACTGTCCTTTTTCACTTTGGTAGGATAAAACTGCATTTAAACAGCATATAAAAGTAATATTGTATTTTGGACACTAAAAAAAAAAAATTTTTTTAAGGAAAATCTAGTAAGGGAATTTTTTGGATAGAGGTAGGAATAAATGTTTTAAATAATCGCTATGTCTGAAAGGAAATTTTGTATAGATTTTTAAATATTAACCTTACATCTATAAATAAAATGTATCATTTTGATATATAAGCTGTACATGTCTTTTCTTCTAGTAAAAAATTTGCTTTATCTGCTCACCTTACTCAACACAGGACTCCAGAGCACTTAGAACTATTTGGTTGCTTAGGGGAGTTTTTGTAGTATATATTTTTACTAATAATTTAAAGAGCAAATTACTTTCCTGGCTTTAGTTTACACATTGCATACTTTTCAGAGTAATTACTTACAAGCAAAGTTCTGTCAATATTTAATGGAGTAAATATAAAAAGGTGACCTTCTTAGTGATTAAATAACATTATATTATGACTGTATAATTCAATTAAACTAAAGCCTTCTTTTTTTTGCTATTCCTCGAACACTTTTTTTTTTTTAGTGTATAAATAGTTATATTTAGTCATCTGCAAATTTACAACATAAAGAGAAAAGTGCATAAAAAAATGAAAGTTAATATTTTACTAATAGAGTTTACCAATAGTCATACAACACACCAAAATTTACTGCTGTACTAGCAGGACCAATGTAGAATACAACCATGTATAGAAGGGAAGGGATGAGAATGTTAAAAATTTTAAAGGGGGCCATGTGAAGTGTAGAGAAATGGTCTTTAATGATTGATAATTATTAAAAAAAAGTCAGTAGGTCTCCATCATAACATTATCTCAAAGACCCCTGATAATGTCTTTTGGGACAAAACTTATTGGGAGGAGTTTCCTAAATGCCTGTGATGCTAGCACTTTAATCCTTTATATGTGGATACTGCTCTCTATTAATGGTACGCATATGTCCTTTTATTAGTTTCTTTTATTAAATGGTTTTATACTATATGTGGTTCCTTGTATGTTTAATTATTAATTTAATTAATTTCAACATTAATTGAAGATGGGAACTGAATAGATAACACAGTATCAAGTGGAATGTGGCTGTTTTCTGCATTTATTGAAGTCCTGAAACTGAACTGAGAACACCAGGTGTTACGAACTGCACAAGCAGTGTGGCAGGTGATCACTAATATCAGTACCTGATGCAAGTTCACTGAAATCAAGTTTATTTCAAGAATGGTGCCAATAAGCACGAATAATGTAAACAAAACTGTGACCATCCAGAAAATAACAAACACTGCCAAAAACAACTAACAAAGTTAAAGCAACAAAGGTACCAACAAGCTCAGGTCAGGTCAGGATCAACAGGTCTTAGGAGAAGAAACAGGATCAGGGCCAGAGAGCATAGCAGATAGCAGGCCAAATAACACTAAGGCTCTGGCAAGGATTTAAGGAAGGGCAAAACCTTAAATAGGGAGCTCCCAGCTGTTGGCATAATAAGTTCTTCCTGGATGTGGCCATCTGCTGCTGGCCAGTGGAGGTTCATTGTAACTAGGTATTCAGCGCCACCAGCAGGAGAGGCAGATAACTATAACACCAGGGCTCATCAAGTGAAGGGTGTATCCGCTTTGTGCATTCATTGAAGATAGGAACTGAACAGGTAACAATAAGTCATAAAAGAGCAGTTCTTATCTGGTGTGCAGTGAGTATAAGAAATATGTTCCTGATTCTTTTGTGAGTGAGTTCAGCTGCCATTTGAATCTAAAGGACTCTTTGGCTTTTGGATTTACAATCAATGTAGAATATTTACACCTATTATGTTAGTGGTACCCAACCTTTTGCATGTTGTGGATCACTAAATGCACCATCTTTGGACTGCACATCCGCAGGGAGCTGTGAGTCTCTCAAAGGGGAAAAAACTTCACCCCAGAGTGATGTCACGATGCCAGAACCCACCCACTCTCCCATCACAGGTCTGGGATGGGAGAAGAAATACAGCTTTTGACATCCAGACCCTGTTGGAAACTCTGGAATTTTCATGGAACAGAAAAATATGTTTTTATAAACAGGCCCAGTCAGAAAAAAATGGATTAGGTAGAATGGTTTCAAGAGGAACAATGTGCAATTAATACAGTAAAACAGTGGTTTGACACAGAAGAATGCAGTAACAATACCACAAATAAACTATGGATAGCCTTTACCCAATTATACACCCATCAATGCATGCCCTAGTTTACATAAAGTATATGAGCATTTTGTGTCAGTTTAAAAGCACACTGCTTTGGATATGCAAAGACCAGATTTCTCCCTTTGGAGCCTGGGTCTGGAATGTTTTATGCCAAAATTTAACAAACATCTACTTCACGCAGTATATTGTCGTGTGTTATTGGTCATCTTGCTTTGCAAAAATGAGCTTCTATGAGATTGTGTAATTTCTATGTAAGAGTAATAAAAAATATGCAAAAAGAAAACATCAATCTCATTACTTTACATCATGACAAACTTCTAGCTTTATATAAAAATAAAACAAAATATTTTATAATCTACCTGAAGTTGAGCATTGATGATAACCCCATTGGTTAATGTTTTGCTTTGTCTTTAAGCAAGTTTAAACTGCAATCCAGACAGATGTTTTTGGAAAAAGCTAGCCAATTAGTAAAGGATGTTTTCATATAGTTAAATATAGTAGATTGGCTGGGAGTCCCCACATAAAAATATAATATATATGTGCAGCTTGTTTACTCCTGTCATAGTAATAATGACAGGATGGGATCTTTTTTAATCCATTCTATTACATAGGGACAATAGAGAGGTTTTATCTGCAAATAATTGCCTAATTTCTAAATATTCACTGGCTTTTACATTTCTTGGGATTTTGGTTGTTTAATTATGTATCTAAATGTGTGGTTAAAGGCTTCTAATGTGCCTCTTTAAATCTGTTGCTCATGCTTTACAGGCTTTATGCTATTTACATCAGACAACCAAAAGCCACATTCCAATTGAGAGCTCCTAACAAGTGGAATTTGCTTAAAAAAATCATTATTTTTGCACGGAGGCTGCCACAGTGGCTAGGGATATGAGTTTTTCACAGGATAAAGCTGAGTACAGATGTCATATTACAGTCACTGTAAACAATCTTTCATGACCTCTTTCTAGAAAGGGATTATATATTTGATCCAATTGTGTCCTTCATTAGTTTTGTTTTACAGTTTCCTCTTTTGTCCTTTGGTTCTGTGAAAGAGCTACCATCTGTGTTTATTCAGACAACCTCTCTTTGGATCTAAGTTATTAAAAGGTTTTGGAAATGAGGAAAGATCTGTTCTTTTTAAAGTTTCTTTTTTTGAGCTCCATTAGGTCAATGATATTACCTTGACAACATTGGTAAAAGAGTTAGTAGAACTTTATATTCCTGTGTGAAATGCCTTGGTGGTTTTCCTATAGGCATTTAGAGCTTGAAGGTTTTGTAAGAGGGCTTTATAGAGATGATTTTTCTCATCTTTCTGGTGTTGGCCTTGTTATTTTTTAACCTCAATCTTAATAATATTATTGATCCGTCTAGTGTTTTTGTGAGGCCTTAGCAGCCTGGGTTTAGTCATTCAATGTAGAAGAGAATAATGGTAAACATTTTAAATATGTTGACATGCTGGCATTAGCTAGGTCTTTAGATTTTGGGTTTTCTGCTATTGGTAAAACATTTAGGTCCTCTTTCAAGCAACTTTGAGTCCCCCTCAAAATACCACAGTCCAAACCAAAAGAGACTAGAAGCTGCAGTTGAAGGAGAACATCATCAGAACGGTTGCATCTGGAAGTATTCTGGGACTGAAGCGATGGCTGTATTTATGGTGCAGTTATTTATGTGTGTATGTTCATGTATGTAATGCAGTGCTGCATGTCTACTTTTATGTAATGTGTAGATTGTTATGCCTATTGTATGTGTGTAATGCAATGTTTGTGTGTGTAAGGCAGAGCTATGCACATTTTTTAGTGTGTAGTGAAGTATATATATTTTTTTATGTTATGTATATAATGTACCTAAAATAAAAAAATATTTTATATTAGCTTTTTTACAGCAAAACATCTTAGTTTAAAACCATTTCACTCATTGGCACAATATATATTTCATTGATACAGAGGCTTTTTTTCACCCACTGATACAGGCGCTATTTATTCTAATGAAATGGGGTAATCATTTTACCACTAATATGTATAACTTTTATTGAAGCAGGGGTATTTTTTTTTCTACTAACCACCAGTACATGTGCCATTTTTGACTCCAACTGGTCACCATTCATACTCTCACTAATGACAAGAAATGTTGTGAACCCACTAACATAGGGCCATTTGTTACTCCCCATGACCACTGACACTAGGCATTATTCTCAATGATGACTGAAACTGAATGCACTTATTGCTTCTGGTTGCTTCCATTGACACTTGGGCATTTATTATCCTCAATGACTATGGACATTAGTGCTTACTGCTGACACTGGGAATGAAAACCTGGTGTACTATCTGCAAGTTTGGTGGAGCTGTAGGCTGAGGCACACACTATAAGAAACTACGTAGTGTTTACCAGAGAACCACTCAAGAAGCTTTGCTGAAGATGGATGAAAGATATTTTGTCCATAAAAATGACCGTTGTTCAGGGGAACTGTCATTCAACAGAAGAGCAGAATTAGGGAACGTTAAAGGTCAAAGCAGGGAGCAAGCAAGTGTAGGCATACATAGGCTGGAGTCACAAACCAGTAATACAGCATTGCAGGGACACATGAGTACAGGGTATGACAGAAGCATAAGGGGTCTAGGGAGCAGAAAGAACTCTGCAACTCAGTGATCCTAAAGACACTCTGGGGAGAATCTGGTATTTAGGAAGTCCAGGAACAAATTAAATTATTATTATTATTATTATTAATTATTATTATTATAATTAAATAATTATTAATTAGGGTAAAAAAAACAATATTTTTATTATTATAATTAAATAATTATTAATTAGGGTCACAAAAAAATCAGTATCCTTACAAGAACTCTTACAAGAACTCTACAAGAACAAGAATCTGTTCACAATCTCTAATTAGTAGCTAGCCTCATAATATACAGACAACATACATGGATAAGATTTTATAACAAAGAGCAACAAATCCCGGCTTAAATTATACTCTCGGCTTTAGTGCTTTTTCATAGATCCATATCTATAATTTTACGTGGTTGATGCTAGGTTAGGGTCTAAGTGACTAAGTCTATTGGACTTACCTCAGTTTGATACTGTCTTAGCACATATTGTGGCTATTAATTGTGACAATTATTCTCATAGACTTGTTAAAATAGATTAATACTTGTTGATTGTTTTCTCTGCCGCCTACACATTTATATTATACTTGACTTGTAATTTTAGCCATCATGTCTATGCTATGTAACGTTGATTCTATGTACATTGTTTTCTTGTTTTTTTTTTTTACATGATGCAATTTCCTGTTAAGTTACCTTGCAAAAAATTTCAATAAACATATTAAAAATATTGTATAAATATGTAAAGATATATTGTATATGATAATATATATTTAAAACCAAAAAAGTAATTCAAGCATGTACTATATATATATATATATATATATATATATATATATATATATAGTAAAATAAAATATAGTACATGCTTAGATAAAAGTTTCTTGGTTTTAAATATTTTATACTCATACAGGTACTATTTAGTTAAAGCAAATATGCCACCAGGGAGAGTCGATGTGGGAATGCAGCTTCCGGTGATGTTCCATGTAGAGGTGCCATTGGAGATGTATGGCAAAGGAATGGTTATGCTGTATTAGAACGCTACCATAACATTGTTTTAAGTAAATCTTAAATATAGTATGCTGTCTTCATATTAATTAGCCTTTAACACTTTTGCATTGATTGCACCTTTAACCTTGAAAGTCCCATTTTTTGTCTGTATGATATTAGGCAAATTAGTGGGGACTTGGCTCAGATATTTCTAATTATATATTTAAGCGCCAGCCTCTGCAATTAAATAGTAGGGAGTGGGCTCACATAAGTAGTAGAGCAGTTCCTATTGAGTTACAAGAAAGATGACTGCTCCAGTTGTTTTGTGGTTGTTGGGACAGGAAGGAGTTCTTTTACATATAAAAGAATCATGGTGGCTAGCTGAGCTAAGGGAGGGAGGCGCAGAGCATACTACTCAAACACTCCTTTGTCTGTAAAAGTTCTAATTTATTGAAGTCATGGATGATGAAAACTAAAGTGAATGTCATCTTTACCACTAGCACAATAGTCAGGTTTAGATCCTTTCTCCAGTAGGCTTGAAAGGATTTACTTTGCCAGGTCAAATCTCAGGGCAGCTCAGCTTTTTTTTTTTTTTTTGCAAAATTTGGTTGTTAAGGAAAAAAGACTCTACTTGTGATGAAATTCATAATGTGAACAGTGGTACTTACAATACTGTTTTAAAACAAAGCCCTGACTTGGCATCCGGTGTTGACTGAATTAAGGTGAATGAAAGAGGTAGGCTTGGATAAGCTGCTAAATGTTTTTAACATTACAGAACATGTTCAGTTGAATACTTCTATGCAATAAATGTTCTTGGAACTGGAAAATTACATCCATTAATTCCTTTAAAATGGACAAGAATTCTGGATTGGAAATCCAAGTTGGAATTCAGATTTTTTTTCAGAGTGCTTATTTAAATAAATAAATAATGCAGTGAATCTGATACTCACCAAACATTCTCTGGTGGAAATCAATCGCTGCCATCGAAAACAAATGTATCTACAAGTTTTTCAAACTTTCTGCTTAATAAATAGACCCCTATAAATTATTAGAATGTATTATCCTTTGAGCACAGTGGCTCGGAGGTTAGTGCTCTGGAGTATAATAAAGTTTGAAACACAAAATCATGTAAAAATAATAAATTGAATTAATTAAAAAATCTATATATTTAAAAAAAAAAAAAAATACATATTATACTTATACTATTATATATACTGTAAAATAAATGTTCTTGAAAACAATGTACTGCTTTTACACATATAAATCCAATGTATTGCATTCAATACAGTTATTTTGTATTGAATGCAATACAAATGGTTTTTGAATTTCCCGCCCCGCCGGCAACGTACACTCGCACCGACGTCACCGGGAACTCTCCGGTGACTCATCGGGTGCAGAAGCCAGCCAGAGGAAGAAGAAAGAACACAGAGATCGCTGCGATGGACGGTGCGGGACACCGGCGGATCAGGAAAGGCTGTATTTATTATTACCTTCCATAGGTTTTCCTACCCCAAGTGTGACTTGGGGTTACCGCTTCCAGCAACTTTTTTCTACCCCGAGTCACACTCAGAGTTACCGCTAGGGAGATTAAATTAGGCCCAATGTCTCTGCAAGGCCACAATTGCATTTTTGCATCTTTTGACTACTAAAAAAGGTGTAAACCTTGACCATGCAGTATGCTTATGATGTAAGGTTGTACAAGTTGGGATAATTCTTGAGAATCTTGGCAAGGCATGTAAATTTTCTCTTCTTAGTGTAGCCACGGTATCAGTTCTGCTTCACAGTGCATCACAACACTTTTGACCTTGACCCATTTTCATTATTTTTTTTTTGCAGTGTTACATTTCTTGCTGAAATAAAAAAGAAAAATTCAGAATCCTTAATATGTACCAATTTCATTGGTTCTATGGTTTGAAAATTTTCATGGGATGTTCTGCACTAAAATTACACATTATGCCTCCCTAAAAGTTTTAAATGTTGTGTCCTGACAAGTTTTATTTGGTTCTTGCACTTTAATTTGTAAATGTGTTTTTTTTAACTAAAAACTGTAATATCAGCCAGATATGATATATTATGCAAAACTCACATACAGGCACATGAGGCAGTCATTCTTAGCAATGTCCCTGCTCTGTAGAGTATAGCTTGATGTGCAATGTCAGGGGGCAGCAAACCACCCCTTGATGCTGCATTGGTGATCCATAAAACTGTGTGGCAATGATGATGGTTCCTGGTTTTGAACAGTTCTATTGGGTCCAATATTAACCATTTTTGCAAACAGTTTTGAGAAGCACTGCTTCGGAAGCTCCAGCTTGTATACTGGTGCATCCTTTAGGCGGCTGGTTCTTGCCACTGCTATCCACCATATCCCCGTATGTGCTCATTCCATTGGATGAGCACACTTTACCGGATCTGTGTGTTTTTCTCTGCACACACATCACAGGATTGAGCCGGGTGCCTCCAACGACACCTCAGTCGGGGGATTCCGATCTAAGATGAGGCCACCACGCATGGCCGATAATGCCTGTGTGTCCGGAGCGTACACGTATTGGGAGAGTACCCCCAAAACGGCTCCCTCTTTGCTATATAGGGAAGGCGTCCGGAACCTCTCACTCCATTCCAGCCCAGAACTTCATTGCTGACACGGCTCATACAACAAACCAGGTCCTCTGGCTACCTTCAGGTAATGAGCATCTGCTCTTCCTTCACTCCCTTTATATCTCATGTGTTTATTATCACATTTGCGTAATGCTTACCTACCCACCCCAGGTTACTACCAATACTGTTGTGAAATCACCTGCTTCCCCTCTGGTCTTCCCTCCCTCTATTTGCCAGAACCAAATTGAGTTCCAGAACCAAATTGAGGTCTAACAGTCAGAACCTGTTCTCCCATGAGGACTGTGTGGGTTATATTTTAAATTACATATTATGTCATGCTTGGAAAGACATGGCCACTAGGGGTGCTACAGCTTGCACAGAGGTGGTGTAAGCCCTGAGAAGGGTCAAGGCACAGAGTCTAAGCAGGAATCAGGTCTTCTCCAGAGCCTCTGATGGTGAGGATGTTGCGCCACTGGTTACTGTCAGGTTGGGGTCCTTGGGAACACAAAGGTGGGCAATATGAGCACAGTGCCAAATCACAAAGCAGATGATTATCCAGGAAGGCCAGTGTCCAGGCAGGCAGCAAGCAAGAGAGGTCAGGTCACACGCAAGGGGTCAATTGCCAGGGATCCAGGAGACAGAGACCAGTGACACAGGGGCCACTGCGGGCACAGGAAACACAGGAGACACTGGATTCAACAAGAGGCACAGGTGATTTAAGGATATCCACAGAGAGACAGGAAAACACTGAAACAGCACAGGGAAGTTGGCTGGAAACCAACAGACTGGTCCAAGAGGAGTTAATGTAGGAGCTGGACACAGAAAACACTAAATTAACCACCAGGTGAACAGGAACTAGCTCAACAGAACTAGGAACTCGGCACAATGAGACAATTGCACGAACACCTAGTGCAGTGTGTGAGCAGGCTAAATAGACAGGGATGATTAAGAGGCTATCTCCTGATTGGCCAGCAAAGCTGATAAAGCTTGCTAGTGTAGGCAAGCCCAGAGTCAGAACTGCCCACATGCGCAAGAGAGACGCGTCTGCGCTTTGGCAAGGAAGAGGTAAGTGTGACAATTTATTTCACTAATATATAATTCTACATAAAATTTACATTTTATTTTTCACAATTAGAGTTTCTTACTCTTCCTACCTGTACACCAGTCTTGTAGCATATATAGCATACGTAATTTAACCGTTCTAATACCATTACTGTATACCCAATTGTGTTATTAAATACCTCATATATACTTCTTGGCATCACTATTACTATTGCATACCTGTAATAAATACCTTATGTTTATAACCAACGTATGCGATATTAAAATTGCGATTTTCAGCACGACTTATGACATATGCGTTATGTCTAGTGCCTATATGACCCATATATGTGCATATTCTGATTCAAGGGATACTGTGAATCAACATTAACTTGTTTTGTATTATGAGAATGTATCATTAATACAACATTTGCCCAAAACCCTACTCTCTGATGTCATTCTCTTTACATAATACCCAGGGTTGGCAAAATACTTTTATTAGGCAACCATAATCACGCATATATATATTCTCGTTTCTAAGGTTTCAACATTCTATAAATGGCAGCATTAACACAATCACCAGAGAAAAGCGTGTCATTTTTGTTTTTTTTTAGCTGAGGCATCAGCTAAAATTGTACACAAGTTCTTAACAGATCATTTTGAGTCAATCCTAGTTTTAGGCAAATAATGTTATCACGTTGTGGAATCTACCAGAAATTTGTACCTGGTGATGTTGCAGATATTCCCTTTAGTGTAAAATTATTTTGCATTTGAAGCACACATACACACACACTACAGGTGAGTATTTTGTTAAAAAAAAAATATCTGGCACCTATCACAGTGGATTTTTAGGACTTTTGCTTTTGTTTTTGTGGAATGCCTCTCTCACTGAGTATTGCTCTTGCATGATATTGTCAATATTTAAAAATTAAATATATAAAATATATATGATATGTTTATAATGCATGTTTAGCATAACAGAATAAGTCATAAGTCTGTGATAAGAGCACGTGTCTTTTTATTCATAAACTATATACCTGTGCCTAGAAACATGGATGACACGTCATGAAGGTGTAAATCATATAATCAATGATTTGTTAAGATTTCAGAAGCAAAAAATGTAAAAGGAGGTAATCAGCAAAGGATAAGAAGTTTTAAGTGAAGACCTGCATCATGAGCTATTTCAAAGTCCTGTTTGCTGATTTTTTCATTTCTCTTTGTCTCTGCAGCTTAACACACTGAATGCTGAACATTGATGGGATATTGCACATGTGTGCCTTTGAAGATTTCTCTTTATATTTTCTAGTTTACTCAGTACCTCACACATACACATCTACAGGTGAGCTCCTGCCTTGCCAGTATCAACTTCTGCATATAACTTGATCATTGTTGCAAGCACTTTCCTCACAACAATGTTTTTGATGCTTTGTCATCTTTACCCTGAAAATGTGATTGATCTTCACTACCTTTGAGTTGGAGTTATGATGAAGAATAACATAATTTTACTGACTTGTCAAATGTGTTTATTATGTGAAACAATTGTAGAATGAGTGACTTTTCTCCTAGAACTGCACAGAAAGAAGACAGTTATAAGAAGGAAGTGCGCAAATCAGCAGCTTTATATAAAAGATGAAGTACAAACAGCAATAATGAAATGCCCGGGAAGCAACCCCTCACAACCACTAAGGTTTAAGTTTACACAATACAAGTATAAATCCCATTCATTAACATTTTGATATACAATTAAATTATTTGTTTTTTTATATAACCATGGCTAACCAAATGTTTCACCAGGCATGACCCTTTTCTTTTTATTGTATGACAAACTTTGGCAAATATATGATTTGGCTTGGCAAGTGTATTTATGACTATTTGCGATTTCATTCTCTCATAAATGTTATAGTGTCATCATAGTGAACATGAATTCTAACAGCTAGGTAAATGTTTCAGACATATGATATTTTATATAATAATTGCCTTTGTTTAAGCAAAACTTTAATAGTGTTAAGTCATGTTTATTTCAGTTTTTTAAATTCCTAACACTCAGATCAGTTTTTAAAATAATGTTCTTTATCTATTTTTACAATATGTATACACTCTCAATTGTCTCTAAATGATAATTTGCCCTGCGTCATTTGATAATTAGAAGTGTACATTTGCCCCAGTTATAATCAGTGAAAGAAATATTCTTTCAACACCTGGTGGGGAGTCATAAAAATATAAATATGCTAAAATTATTGATTTCATAATGATACAATACTACATAACAATGATATTAAAGCTACTGTACTAAAAAAATAACTTTGTTCAAATTACATGATTTAATAATCATACTATATTATTATTTCCAATGTTTCACTGTTTTGTAAACACTAAATGGTCTTTAGTTTAATGTGAATATAGATAAAAAAGATAGAAAATAAATCATCCTTCATTAAATAAGCATTTTTCTTATCTTTATTCTAACTGAGTTAGGCATGTTAACCTTGTAGTGCAGTTATCTATTCAACTAATTTACAGTATGTGTACAGTTTAATCTAGATAGATCTAGAAGAATCATATTTCATACAAAGAATGAAACAATAAGATGACTAAACCAAGTAGAAAATAAAAGAAGTGTTTCACCTTTGCTAAGAAGTTTTGCAATAGATTCCAAGAGACTTTAAATTGCTGCATAGAAAGATAGGCATCTAATTTTTCAGGATTGCGTCTATTCAGGGTTTGACTTCTCTTCTTAGCTTTGTCTACAATGATCAAAACTATCCCTTTAATGCAATGCACCAATGAAAGAACCATTTGTTACACTAGCATATTTCAAAGACTTTCTAAAATCTTCTTTAATTTTCCAATGCAATACAAAATGCACAGCCAGGACAATGTAATTGGATTAATTAACTTTTCAGTATAGGAGAGAAAAAATATCTTGTCTTTATCTTCTCTGATTTCAGTAACTGAGATGCACATATCCTTCTAATGACTTAATCATCTAATTAGTTGACTTGCAAAGGCAAATGAACAGAGATATGTTCTAATTCCCATGTACATACTCCCAAAGTAAATTACTTCAGTTTAGTCCGGATGATTACAGCTTTTGAACAAAGGTGGTGTCAGATTTTTTCATTTAAGCCACTTAAAAAACAACCCCCTTTAAAGAGAAGGTCCTCAAAATTGGCATTTAATCCTGTGTTTTATCTAATCTACCCATGCTGGGTAAATCTCTTGCCCTTGGTTAGTTTTAAAATTACAGACATATAACTCAATCAAATGCAAGCATTTTATATTTAAACACATTAAATAGATGCACCTTATCTGACCATTTTCTGTGTTCCCACACCAAAAATTATTAACATTCTTATCCCATAATTGGTTGCCAGGCCTCTTCCTTTTCTGGCAAAATTCGATTGAATGGGCTATACATACTTAGTTACAACCTGAGAATAGAGATGTATTCCATGCCTAGTGATAAAAGCTCATTATGGTCCTTGAGGGTTTTTTGTTGTCCTTTTTCTTTGCTACTCAGTCTGCTATGACTTTTCATTGGCACTTGTTTATAGCAGTCTGAAACTAGCCTTCACCTCATTTTGAGACAAGACTCTAGACTGAATAAATACAACTTTTCCTTACTGTTACTGAAACCTTTCTTCTATCAAATCAGTACATCACTCCGCACTCCTAGCAGCAACATCAACTATTGTTAGCAAAGTAAATTAGGAGCCTGCAGCTTTGGAGTTTTAATCAATAAAACCAGTACTCCAGCAAATGTTCATTACTTATAAAAGTTATGAGCACATCATGAGCAGTCATTATTTCTTGAATGACTATGCGCCTGATCAAATAATATGCAGATAACAGCAAGGTTATACTGCATTCCTACATAACATAGAGATCACAAGATTTTATGGAACATGATTGCTCTCAAAAATTATAAGGCCTGTAATTCTCTGTAAGCTTTTTTATTCATGTATAAATTTGTAAAGCTATTCTAAAACTGAAAGTAATTTCTGTTTTTTACATAAACATTTACCTACCATGTGCACCAGTAACTTCATGACCATATTTCATACACTGAACTACAGATACTCTATTTCAAAGAGTTCCTTCATTTAAGGGCTCTGGTTGTTTTGGGAAAACAATTTAAAGTCTGTGCATAACTTTAAAGAGATTGTAAGAATAGAAAATTGCAATCGAAATTAAAGCTGGGCCAGTGACTGGCCCTTTTCATAAGCCACCTTTTAAAGATCTTAGTTTGCCCCTTGGGTATTGTTTCTAAAAACAATGGTTTTTATTAAATTCTTTAGGAATTATTCATCATTTATCGTTTCCTGAGGGTTCCTCTTTAAATGATGAGATCGATGACTAGCTAACATCTGTCTGTTATGATTCCTTTTATGATGCGCTGGAAAAGTCCTGCCCACTGGGAAAAGGAGCTCTGTTGGCAAAAGCAGACATAAAATCTGCATTTAGGTTATTGCCAATTTGTCCTGTGGCCTACAATTCTCTTTGTTTTTAGTTTGATGATTTTTATTTCTATGATAAGTTTTTGCCTATAGGCTGTTCTTTGTCTAGTTTTTATTTTAAATATTTTTCTTCCTCTTTGGAATGGGTAGTGGTTTATCAGACAGGGCACAAGTGTTGTTTAGAATTTCTGGATATTACTATAGATTCAGACTTAATGTAAATCAGACTTCTAGCTGCAAAAATCCAAAAAAATCCATATCATTCACAGGCTTGAAATTAGCTGCAGTCCCTTCTTCGTGTTATGCCTATGGGCAGAATTCTTTTTATGGAAATTGTATATGGTCACATCTAGCCTTAAATCCCCATTTCAGATATATCATTAAGTAGGCAATTGAAGGATGATATGCAAGTATGGTTTAATTTTTTTAATGGCAAACCTGTTTAACAGAATGGGCCTGATTTATCAAAGCTTTCCAAGGCTGGAGAAGATACACTTTCTGCAGTGAAGCTGGGTGATCCAGCAAACCTGGAATGGATCTGGTCTAGGATTGAAAACATTTGCTAACAAAAACAAATGACTTTTAAACAATTTATTCCGAGTTGAATTCCTTCTGCTGAAAGTGTATACTCTCCAGCCTTGGAGAGCTTTAATAAATCAGACCCAATGAATTTATCTATGTTGAGGAATTTTATTCATTCACAGATGTAGCTGGCTAACTTGTCTTTGGCCTTTTCTCGAGGGGTCATTGGTGTTGTGGATCATGGCTCCTGTCTTGGGTTTATCGGAAACATACAAAAAATATAGTTATGCATGAACTTTTTCTGGTAGTTGCAGCAGTCGCTATTTGGGGTAAGCATTTTAGTAATAGGAGAATCATTTTACAGTCAGACAATAAAGGAGTAGTTTTTGCAGGTAATTGTCTATTGTTAAAATCCCCTCCAGCAGTTAACTTGATTAGACACTTGGTTATTTTATGTCTCTGTTATATTTGTTTAAATATGTGCCCGGTAAATTAAACACTACAGCAGATGCTTTGTCACATCTACAGATAGATCTTTTAACTTCCATGGCGGTTTTCCTGAGTGTGGCTCCGGGTTAATTTCAGTACCAACAGCGGTAACCCAGAGCCACACTCGGGGTGGAATTGTAAGGCAGTTTTAAAGTTTACCTGGTCCCCACATGCCCGTGGCCTTGGCGGCGTCCTCCGGTGATGCCCAGCATCTGCTTCCCCTGGCTTGTAAATGTTGGGGGCGAGGCCAGGGGACGCAGATGCCAGCCAGGCATGGGACAAACAAGCGTGTGGCTGGGGGGCGGGACCAGGCGGGAAATTTAAAATAATAATTTTTTTTTTAATGTACCACTTTGACATTTAAAAATACTTATTATTCAAACCGCCAGGGAGGTTTAGAAAGCTTTAACGAAAAATGCAAACTAGGAAGTTTTCCAATCCCCTTACTACCTATGGGATTTAATTTAAATGTTAATGCACATAATATTGAATGTTCTTTAGTTTCAATAACATGGACTGCATATTCAGCCACATGGGTTGAGTGGTGTAATTTCCTAATCATTTGAGGCTTATCTGGTATCCATAGTTCAGAACCATTAGCTCTAGTTTTTACTTGTAAGATAATTCAGAAATCCTATTCTTATTCCTATATTGTTAAACTATTGGTTTATTTCTCAAATCGTATAATATCCAAAGTTACATAGTTACATAGTAGGTCAGGTTGAAAAAAGACATAAGTCTATCAAGTTTAACCAACTATTACATCCCTCCATGTAATAGTTATTTCTCAGTCAAACAAATACAAAAAAACTACTGTAGTTCCCAATAGTGGAAAACTGATTACATACAGGATTTTATCAAATCCTTACTGGGCCACAGTGGCAGTGTGCAATTCTACGTATAAAGCCCTGCTTTTCAGTCTGCTTTTGTTTTAGCCTTTTTTGGGGCTCTGCACATTTCTGAATTTGTAGCTCAGAGTAAAAAGCATTTTTCTGGTTTACGATGTTAATTGTCTTGTAGATTATGCTTGCATTTTTGTCAGGAGATCAAAAACTGATTGGGAAGGCAAGGGGGCCTTTTCCCGGTTGTAAACTTTTGTAAACTTTTCCTGGTTGTTTTCTTTGTCCAGTGAAAAATTTAAAACAATTTTTACATTTGGCCTCCAGTGGCAGTGCTGGTCTTGTAGGGTTTAGGCTTTTCTTTACATTAATTTAGACAGACTGCAACGCTGAGTCTGGACCAGAGTATCATTAGGAATTTATGGTCGCTGGGAGTCAGATCTGTTATCTGTTAAATTTTAGGTAATAGAGTTTGCATTTGGATTCTGGGTCACAGAGACGCTCTGCAAGGAGAAAGTACACAGAGAACTTAGGCAGGCATCCAGATAAGTTTCTTAAGGCCTGGGAGGGTATGTGATTAAGGGCATGAGGTGATGTGATCTATTTCCTAAATTGTTAAGAATGTAAGGAATTTGGTATTTTGATATTGCCATAATATATTTAGGTAGCAACGACATACTGAAAAATCCAATACTGTTGAACTTTTTTTACTGTCTTCTGTTGGTGGCTTTTCTTACAGACACTTGGATTTGGATGGACGAGTTCAGGATATTTAAAGGCATAATAGTATTCACCTGTTAGATGTTGGTTTGGACATATATATCATCTTGGGCTTCACTCCCTGTCCCCTGCTTCTAGGGAGTGAAGCGGTTTTCCTGGAAGCAAGGTCAGCATGTTGAATTTACTGTGGGATTACAAACTATGGAATGGACAATGATTGAAAGTTTGATGTAGGTGAGCGATTAGGAGATTGTATGAGATTGAGGATGTTTGTGAATTTGTTACTAAGGGATCATTATGAGTATCTATTGGAAATCTGATGTTTTGAATGTTTGATTCCAGCAATTATGCTAAGAATGTGATATGTGTTGTTTCCAGGCCATGTGTTGCTTCTTGTTTCTCCTAGAAACGTTCAGAAAATAATATCATCTAGAGATCCTGTTTGAAATTCTCTGAGAACCATTTGAGCACCTGAGAAAGTGATCTGTTTTTATTATATTTTAGGTCTTATATTTTTATTACCTGTTTTGGAGTTTTGGGACCTGTATTGCCAAACTATGTCTAAACATTGGTCACAGCGACTATATATGAGTTTTGGGAATTGGATGGACTCTTTTATGCCTTATTCCTATACCCCTTAGTTTTTTTGAAATGCTTAATTAACTTATGTTAGACTGACCTGACAGACGCAAGCTTTTATTTTATTACATGGTTAGTATTTGTTAGCATCAAATAAATATATAATCTAAGTTACACATGCAATATTTGAATGAAAAAATATGTTCTTCATATAAAATACGAATGTAGTATAGTAAAAAGTCACAAGACTAAATGAAGATTTATATTTTGTTAGGTGATGCAAATGACTTAAGAGGGATTTCATGCTATTGTGAGTTTTTTAAAACGCACAGACCAACAACATTCTCTCTTTTCTGAATGGTCTAATATACAATGTGAACAAAGGATAAAACTTTTGTTTGTGTCACTAGTGGCTCTATTAGAAACAATCAATGCTATACCACAGTTACATAGAGCAAAGAAGGACACTTGGTGTTCTGACCTCAGAATAAGTAAACCAGATAATTAAACTGGGGGGAGATTCTTTCTGCTCCGTTACATTTGTGAAGATACTTGCTCAGCCATAGTCAAGAGAAGATGGATGAAGAATACAGCAACATGGAACTCAAGAAACAATAGGTTTACAATGATCCTAAATGCACCATGTGCCAAACACAGTTTGCTGTCAGGAACTAACAAGCCAGCCATATCCTCCTCAAGTTGAACTATTGCCATACATTTGAAAGGATATTATTACAATTCAGTTAAAGTGAAATGCTTTATGCTTCTATGGTCCATTGTTTTTAACTGAAGGGCTTGAGAAAAAGGAATAGTTGGTTAGTTTCTTAGTTACAAAAAGGGGCAAGCAGCAGATCAAAATGTTTTTCTTACCCAAAACAGTCTACTTTCTTTATCCTACCAAATTGTACAGTACTTGTAGGTACAATAAGCAATAAGTAGAATAGGAGTAATTGTGTATATAAGGGTTATAAATATAGAGGGTGATGTATTTAAAATTGAGTGACGCAATTTCAAGCTCTAAATTGTTTTTAAGGAGATTAATGAAAATATCATCTCATGTATAAGACCTGGACATTTGTTAACCTATTTGTAAACACAGATTCACTTTACTTTAGAAAATTACCTTCATAATCAGTTCATTAACAAAATGTGCCAGAAGCATTGTGTGTATTTCACTATGCATTGAGTCAGAGTACCCTTGTATTGGCCTTACTTTAGGTTAATGTGAGTTCTTACTGTGTGTCTGTGATTGATTAACTGCACTGTGTAATTGTGATGTTGCTTCATGTGCTGGGTATATAACACTGCAGTGTTAACATTTTCTGTTAAGCATATATGTGGCATTGTATTGTATGTCATGGTAATCTGGTGCCTACAGGTACTGGAGTTTTCATGGTATTGGAGTTTCATGGTATTGATTGCATCCTAAATAAAATCAAATTCAATAAACAGAATCGTTTTGGTTTTCTTTCAAGAAAAACACTACATATGCTGGTTTAAAACCTATTAATTAGTGATTAATAGTCCAAGAGCCCACAACAACCAAATCTTTTTTTTATCACTTACCCATATGCTATGTATGCCTTAGAACATCCTTGCACTTTCCAGTCCCTTGTTAATAAAAAAACTTGCATGAAACTGTAACCAAGCAAACAGACCATGTACATTATGCACTTAGATTAGGTATTTAGATTTGGTAAAACACGGTACATTTTTATTTTTGCCATTGATAAGCATTATAATGTGAAAAAATTTACTATATGCAGCCATGTCATTTAAATAGTCACAGACAATTATATAGGTCACATAGCTTGAAGTTTTTAATGCTTACATAATAAATTGACTTCAACATTCTAAACGCGAGAAAAGAACATTTTTGTTTGCTTATTTAATCTGTGTTTTTACTTTTTCACAAAATTTATTGTGAAAACATCCTCAACTCAAAATTAGCTTCTAAGTATAAATTTTATAGAGTAATCATATACAGTGGTACATTCTGATTAGGAAGGTTTGGTTATTTGGCGAGCAAGGAGCCCAGACCCACCCATACACCTATCCCCAGTAGCTTGTTTGCAGGGCATACTTTATTCTAATCTCATACTAAGAAGGTTATGGCCATCAAACGAAAGCATAAATCAAAGATCAGTAAAGTCATATTAATGAGAGTTATTATCACTGAAATTGTTTTTGTGTGGCTTATACTTAAGTTTATAATAAATTAATGCGTCTACATCTGATTTAGTATTTTGTGTCGCAGGTGAGCAGAATTTTTTATGCACTTGTAATACCCAGTTACTTCTAACTGAGGAAAATGCTTGTTGTACAAGTTTGGACTAAAGATGTTGTGACAACATCATACATTGTATATTAAAAGAAAGTATATTGTCAGGAATAGGGATGAGCGAGCAAATTTTTTAAATTCGGTCTTGTAGCGAATTGGGCCGTTCTCACTTACCAAACATGTAGGCGAAAATGGGCCTTTGTAAATTCGTCCGGCGAGACCGAATTTTTGGGACCTGCAAGACCAATCAGGGGAGCAGGGCTGTCAGCTCCTCTGATTGCTGTTGAAGCCCTGTACTATGACCCTGAGTTTCTCTATCCAGGAACACAGTGTGAGTCTCGCTGGCTGCTCATAAATGAATGCAGCGTGGGAAAAATCCTGTTTTTTCCCACGGCCGCGTTCATTTATAGATGCAAGCTGCATGACTCTGAGAGGAGGAGTATCGCGGCTGCATTTATGAATGGAGCTGTGAGAATCCCCCTCTTAGTGAGAGATCCCCGGGCACTACAGGTCAGAATGAGGGCAAGCCTTCATTCTGACCTGTAGTGCCTGGGGATCACTCACTGACAGGAGGATTCCTACGGCTGTATTTATGAATGCAGCCATGATAATCCTCCTATAGTGATTTCTGATGGTTTCACGAAATTTCCTGAACCCATAGGAATTTCAAGGAAAATTACCCGAGAATGGCAGCGTCACTTACAGCAGCAGGGAAGATCAGGCAAATAGCTGTGAGTCCTCTGCTCTGCAGCGTGCAGCTTCCCTTTGGCTGTGAATGGTCTCTCGGCATCCCTTGCTCTGAGACTGTGTGCAGCTGCTGGGGATTTGAAGTTGTGCTGAGAATAATGAGAGATTAGTTCCTGATCTCAGTCCTGTGCGTCATTGGATGCTGGGGGATCTGTTCCCAGTGATCGGAGCTTGTAGTAAGGTTTAACTAGGCTGATCTGTGCTGGAGTGTGTTTCTATTGATTTACTGTTGCTTACCATTGCCTGTTCCTGACATTTCGATTGTACGCAGCCTGGACCAACCTTTTGCATGTGACCCTAACTCTGCTTGTGCTACTCGCTCTGTACCTCGTCTGGTGGACAGATCGCCTGTGTATGACTTTAGCTTTATACTCTGGATTTGTCTTTATAGAATTTGGTACTGCTTATTCTGTGGGCTCCTGTTCCTCTGCAGACCCATCCCCAGACACCATCCCTTGCGCATTAGGTTCTGGGGCAACCGTGTGCAGTGAGTACTGGAGCTGGACCAGGGCCTTACATATATTTTATCAAAAAGATACAAGGCTGTTTTACATGTCAGTGGTTAATGCTTGGTGGAGCTTTTTAATTTTTTCTTCCTTGTACAGTGGCTTTAGAAAGTATTCAGATGCTCTTCCCTTTTTTTCAGTTGTGTTATCTTACAACCTAATGCTACAAGTGTTTATTTTTTTCGTTTCTCATTAATCCACACTCAATACCCCATAATGACAAAGTAAAGGCATCATTTTAGACAATTTTGTTAATTTAAAAAGAGAACACTGAAATATCACATTTACATTATTATTTAGACCTTTTGCAACAACACTTAAAATTTAGCTTGGATACCCCCCCCACCATTTTTCTTGATGACTGTTTCTGCACCTAGTTCACCTGTAGTAAATTAAATTGATTGGATAAGATTTGGAAAGGCACAGACTTCTCTATAGAAAGCCTTATAGCTGACTTCATATCGGTGCAAAAAACAAGCCATGAGCCAAGGTTATAGTTTTAATATCACTCTCTTTTTTTTTAATGAAATACTGATTAGAATGGGGGTGGGGGTGCTGTACCACTGTCAAAATTAGTGTAGTTTATTCACAATGAACATGGTAAAACAGATATGTTTTTAATAACACTGTAGACACCAGCAACTGGGAATCCAGACCAAAAAAAAAATCTCATCCCAAAAGTGCACTTTTATTTCTAAAGTCTTTTATAAATACAGATTTTTGGATATTTTGAGTGCCTAAGCAGCAAGTCTGTCATTGTTGCATCCCTGTGCACCCCAGCTATGCACTCCTCACAATACAATTCACATAGCAGGTTTGAGGCCTTGAGTAAAATGCCAGTGCTTCACCAGATGCAATTCCCTAATCTCTAACCTTGGTATTCACTTACAGACAAGCACATGGTTGCCTCAGGACTGAAGTACACAAGGAATCACCTCTGAAAGGAAAAGGATTGGGAAATGAGAATGAGTGGAGAGCTCACAAGAGTACAGTGAAAGCAGGTCAGAGATCAGATGCAAAAAAAAAAGCAATACACCAGACACCATATGCAAAAAGCAGAGAAAGCTGGCTTTCAGAGAACAAACTTGCATAAAGAGATGTGGATTCACACATAGAGAACACACATTACCTGTACCTGACTTAGGCAAAATATCCGACCATGGATCTTATGAGGTCGTCTAGGTGGCAAACAACCAGAGGGGCAGGTGAAGCAAAGGTCACCAAATGGTATCAGAAAAGCAAAATACCCAATCAGAACACTAAATAAATTCTATTCTGTGCATTTGATCCAAGCCTGACTAGGTACTAAAATGTGATTGACAGGCTGGGTGAGGATTACAGCATGAGTGCTATATCAATCACCTTGGGAGGTCAAGCACTCTGCACACAGATCTTCTTTTGGCAACCTGCAGCATCACCAGCATCCTTTAAGCCGTGAAACTTCTATTTTTCTTGGCACACGTGAGGAAACCTAGTATTTTGTAAAGATGATATCAAATGACCACACTTTGTTACAGATTTTTCTTTAAAAAGTAAGAAAATAAACTAAAGTTATGTAAATGTGGCGATTGGGGAATTGTAATGCGCCTGGGCACACAAACCACTACCGACTCCAGATATCCTTGAATAAGGTTTATTCAGAATGGTACAGCACAGCAAGGGTTAAGTCCAATCAAGCAAGGTATAAGGCAAAAGCAGGTCAGTAACAATCCGAGGTCAGGGCAGGCAGCAGGCAGAATGGTCAATAACAATCCGAGGTCAGGGCTGGCAGAGTTCAATCAGAGTTAGGTTCAGACCGGGTCACTGAGGAGATGACAAGCAGAAGTTTTAAACACACAAAGACACACCCAAGCACACTGTGGTAACAGAGGCTATAGCGGGCAATGGGGTGATGGACAGGCTCTCCTTAAATAGCCAGGATGACCAATCACCTTGCGCCACCTGGCACTGTCTGATGGGAGACTGAGTAAATCCCCTGCAGCTGATTGGCCGCAGGGAATTCAAACTAACTATGTCCCGCCCTGGGGCGAAGCAGCCGAGTGCCACGCCCTCGGGGGGTACAAGAGGGACGCATGGTAACACGCGCACCTCTTCCCACAGTACCCCTAGGACGTGCACTACTTTGCACTTGCACAGTGCTGGGAGCAGGAACCACATTCAAAGGGATGCAAGGGCTGCTGCCTGGCTGATCAGTAATTAGTCCAGGGCGGATCCCTCCGCCTGCAGAGACAGACAAGCTGTGAGCAGAGGAGCAGCCTTGGTTATGCTGCTTGCTACTGAGGGGTCTCCCTCTGTGGCTGGGAACCCCAGGGACACCGCAGGCTCGCAGGGCGGGTAAGTTCCTTACAGGAATGTGCTGAATGCATAAAAAGACAAGGAATATGTATGTGTTTTTAAAATTAGCTTTCTTTTTCTAAATAAAAAACTCATGATTCATATATTTTTATGATTTTTCTTTATTCTGCTAATAGTTTTATTAAAATTATTAACTTTGTCATGTCTTAACCCTTTTTTTTTCCTAAAAGAGATAATAATATTGAAGTCATACAGTAACACTATTTCAGTTGAGATTTAAACTTTTCATAGTCTTGTTTTTTTCTGAGTGTTTTTTTCTTTTTAAATGAAAACATAATTAATTAAGCCTAAATTGTGCAATAACATGTGAAATAAGAATAAGAAATACTAACTATGTCACTTTCTATTTCATGTAATATAGTGTATGTGGTGAAACATTTCAACTACAAAAGGGTACAAAGGTAAATGTCACGTAAACAGTGGATTTTCTTTTGATGTTACGCTGTTTAAGAATATTTTGACATTTTGTAGACCACACTACCTTCTTTACCTTTGAAGATAATTTTTTTTTTTTTATGACCTGTAAACTGTCAAGAAAAAGCCAGCAAGCTCTTCTGAAAAGTTTAAACAAAGAATGCCATTATTGTTGTCCACTTGCTGTATCATCCTTAGAAATCAATAATATATGTTTGATAAATATTTCATTCAGACTTGTGGGCATCCCAAACCTTTTAATAATACTATTTGGCTCAAAAACAAAAACTGATAGCAGTACACAGTTTAGATAATTGAAATCAACAAAGCATTTTTTTTTTTCAAAATGATTTTTTTTCAAAGTAATTCACATACTAATATAGCAGCATACTGTTTTATTCAGAAAGGTATTGGCTACTGCGCAAAATGTAAGGATTATCAAGAAATATATTTGGCTGGATCATCACCTACAGTATATGCTCATAGACATTCAAGTGAGGCCTGGAGCAGGGAACAAAGTGAAAATCAGTGAAAGGCCTGCATGACTGGGAAGGGATGCTGCATTAGTATGCCGAGTGACCACGTGCAGGAGGGGAAGGAGAAGAGGAGTGAAAAGGGGGGTGAGCCAGAAAGGGAGGGTCTTTTTTCAGCGTGACAGAGAGAAGGGAAGAAGTTTTTCCCGCCCGCCCTGTTTTTAGGTGTTTCAGTGAGGTCCTCGAGGGAAGGAGTGGTATTGGACGGTTTCAGTGGGGGTGAGGGTCTCATCCATGGTATGGGACCCTCGGTAAGATTGTTGTTGGGAAGGTAAATTGTTTTGTGGTAGGGCTGCGAGTGCTGCTGGTATCATTCCCGAGCTGGAGGTTTCGCCTGGGAGCATTACATATCACGGCAGTGCAGACCCATTTTGTGCAAGGGGTTACAATAGTGGGGCCTTCGAGGACCAGTAACCAGGGGGTGTGTTTTAGGAAAAGGATGTTTTTATTAATGTATTGTTTACAGTTATTTGTTATTATTTGTAAGTTGTTATTATTTGTTGATTATGTGTTTATATTGTTATTTATGGTTATTTATTAAAAGAGTTAAATTTGTAGGTTATTTCCTAATAAACGGCCCAAAGGGGCCATTTAACCAAGTTGTGGTCTCATTGTGTGTTTGGGGTAAAGTGGTAGGGTGGGGGGAGGTGGGAGTGGGGCACGGCCTGCGGGAACTCAGCCCTATCACAGTCATGTTTACTATATGAGCTTTGCCATACAATAGACAATTCACGTCTAGGCTTATGGCCTATATTGATAATTTCAAGAATACACTGGAGCACCATAACAGGAACCAGGAACAATATAAAACCAATGAAATGCATCTACAAGATAATAAAGTGAAAGAATAGGAGTCTCCAATGGGATTGAATAACTGTTACACTGTGCCGTTCTACTGCATCAGAGCTTCGTATTACCTAATTTTCGGTATGATTATGATTATGGAATGATTTAAGGATGGAAGTGAGTAGTGATGCTTTTTTCATTCTTAGCTGCTTCATCACGTTTGTATATTTAAGGGTTTGTACCATCTAATTAAACTTTCAGGATGCAGTGCACATTTTCCATGATAGGCGCCTGCTTAGTGCCAATAAAGGGTGAGTAGAAAGCCACAACAAAAATTTACACAGGGTGCAAGGTTCCAAAATACAAAACATAAAATATTGGGATTCACTTCATAATGCCCCCTGAGGAAGAAGAGAAGGGTCAGGGAACAGTAGGGTATGTTACCTAAGTTAGGTGCCCCTCCTCATTTTTAGCATGCAGATGTTAAAAAAACATAATTGTAAACGGATGACTAATGTGTGGCATCCAATCCAGTATGATTTTTTTTATCATTGTGGTTGCACTACTACACTCAAGTTAACAGTAGTTATGCTGTTCATTAAGATGAATTTTAATATTGCTGCCAATGTACTTCAGCATATTTACTTTTTTCCTAATCTAACCCAGCACAACTTATTAAAGTAATGAATAGCAGTGCACTACAATGTGAGTGCCTTGTATTGTAGTGTATTGACATGCTGTTCAGAATGAACGCTACTGCAACACACTAATATACTATGCATATGTGCACTACCATGAGTTTTCCTAGTGTGTCTTTGTGTATTTATAAGTTAAGGGAGGAGTGACACAATGGCTTATTTGTGCTTAGAGAGCAATGGAGGGAAGATGGTATATTTCACCATTTTTACTCAACAACACCACTTCCAGTTTAAAGCAGAACTAAATTTGTTAGTGGATGGTAAGCTTCTGCCATAATTAGCAGTATGCACAACTCTAAACTGTGGCTCATGCGGCATACTCAGCATGCCCAGCTCCTGGGAAATATTTAAATCATGTGTGAGTGTTACATCACACTGTCCTAGCCACTCAAAATGGTTAAAGACCATTTTGGAGGAGCTGGTGGAAGGGAGGAGAGTGTATTTAAAAAGTTTCAAACAGGCAGATTAGTTATTTGTTTTAAAAAAGGGACATTGCCTGTCCATTCTGCAATAAACATCCTACCTGTTTGCAATTTGTTTTTTGCTTTTTTTGTATTTCAGCTTTAGAGCTGCTCACATGTACACATTTACCATTATCTTTGCTTTTTAGCATTTTAGCTGCTGTGAGCAAAGAAAGAAGGCATTGTTTCTTTCTCCAAGCTGGCACATACTAAAGACTCTTCCTGTCCTAGTATGATAGCACCAGGCCAATCACCAAGCACTGGTACCAGTGACATTCTCAACCACACCTACATTTTTTTGTCTGCTTTAAATATGCCAACAGAATTCTTGCTTCTATATTTAACTAAGATATAAATTAAACAATGTAAGTACTTAACCTGGCATATAAAATCTATATCAGAGCAGATATCATTCAAACCCGACGGGAGAATGGGAGGAACCACAGACTATGAGTGACAAGCATAAGGACAGCGGCAAGGAAATCTGGAAGGGGGAATAAACAGAAGGCAATGGAGGTGTCAAAGTGACAGTTTGTGTGTTCTAAGTGACAGCACATGTTGGATTCTATGCTGAACATTTTTTTGACTGTTAGTATTTTACTAAGGTCATATTTTACTGTGAGTGCATTTATTTTTTTGTATTAATCTTGGTGACAGTGATGAGATTCTGACAACTATTCCTTTAAGCCTCTTGAGGAGGCTAGAAAGGGATAGTATTTCAGACTAGAAGATAGCTTTGCAGCTGTCCAAAAGGCTTTACAACTAGCAGAAAACATTTTACAGTGGAATTACAGTCTTTATGAGGCAGGGTCAATTTAGTATTGAGACTTCAGACTGCTCCTTTGCTGAGAGTGACTGCTGCTTGTGTCATCTTTTTTTAGTAGCATTTCAGTAATGCTGGTTCTATGTCACAGCACAGTAAGGCAGAAACCACCATTATTGCACAACACATAACTCTCCTTTTCATCAAAATTATTTTACTTTTTTTCACACAGTTTTCTAGAATGTATGTGTATTTTTCCAGGTTGACAGTAAGAACACAATATAGTGGTAATGGTAGTATAGTGTCACGCACAGAGAGACAGGATCACTCGGGGCGTATGGAGGTGGGTCAAGGCACAGAGTCTAAGCCGTAACCAGGTTTTATTCAGAGCCTCTGATGGTGAGGATGTTGCGCTGCTGGTTATGCCCAGGTTGCAGTCCTTGAGCACACCAAGGTGGGCAAGCACGCTACCAAATCACCAAGCAGGAGGATAGTCAGGGTAAGCAAGGGTTAAGACATAAGCAAGCAAGAGAGGTCAGGTCACACGCCAGGGGTCAACAGCCAGGGATCCAGGAGACAGACAGCAATGACGCAAAGGCCACTGCGGGCACAGGGAACATTGGAGACACTGGAACAGCAGGAGCCACAGAAGAAGCAGAGATATCAACAGGCAAACAGGAACACAGAAACAGCACAGGGAAGTTGGCTGGGAACCAACAGACTGGACCATGAGGGGTTAACACAGGAGCTGAACACAGAAAACACTGGATTAGGCAGCAGGTGTACAGGAACTAGTCCACAGAACTAGAGAGCTAGGCAGTAGTAACTTAACCACCCAACCGATAAGCCCGACCTTGGTTCGGGCTAAAAAAAGTTACAACTATCGATAAGCCCGAACTTTTCTCCCTACCTAATTTCCCCTTACTTACCTGGTCCCCGCTGCAATGATCCAGCGTCGATCAAAAAAAAAAATACTCACCTTCTCCCCGCAGCTCCTCCGGACACGTCTTCCGTCTTCTTGCTTCAGCCGGCGAGTGCAGTGACGATCACCGGGGTTTCCCGGTGACGTCGCTGCATGCGTCGGTGCGGGAGGGAGGCGGGGCGGGAAATTCAAAATTTTGTATTGAGTTCTTTTGCATTGAACTCAATACAAAAATGCTGTATTGAGTCCAATACAAAGAAATCCTTATATAATATATATATAATTGTATTATATATATATTATATAGGCTACTGTACATTACATTATACACTATTTTTTTTAAAGATTTTTTTTAAAGATTTGTTTTTTTTAAAGGTTTTTTTTATGTTTTATAAAAAAAATTTATTATTAAATTTATAAAATTTTGGACATATTTTGGTGAGTTATGCGGTAATTCGAATTATAAGTAATTATTGAGTAATTCGGTGAATTATAGCCTACAATCTAAAATAAATTTCCATGCAAAAAATGTAACACTTTTTGCATGGAAGTACAGAAGTTTGGAAAGAATTAGAATACCCGGCGTTCGCGTACGCGTCCCTTGGCAATTCCTGATGATGTCCGTGCGTGCGCCCTTCGATGGGGGTCGTAGCGGGAAATTCAAATATTTTGTATTGGATTCAATACAAAGTCCTGTATCCAGTCCAATACAAAATAATACAAGATATATTTATGTGGTTTTGTCTATAGGTATGCGACGTTGGACGGTTGGACACTAGGGAGGTGTTTTAGAAAAATATATTACTATACAGTATACCGAATTATCGCATTTTCAGTATTTTTTATTTATTTATGTATTCTTGTTTAAGCTTTAGCTTAATTTTTGTGTATTTTAATTTTATTAAAAGTATTTTTTTTTTATGATTGTGTGTTCCAAACATTTTTTATATTCATGATATCTACTAGACCCTTGTTCGGACATATTTCTGTAAGTTACAGGTCTACAATTTAAAAAAAAAAAATCATGAAAAACAGTGTAACGCTTTTGGTACAGAAATCTAGACCTCAGTGTAACGCCCAGGTGGTTAATGCACTAACACAGAATGGAGTCTGAGAGCAGCAGGGCTGGTAAAGGGGCTACTTCCTGGTTTGCCAGTGGCATGGACGGAGTCGATAAAGCCTGGAAACAGAGACACTTCCAGCATCAGAACTGCCCACATGCGCAGGAGAGAGATGCCTGTGTTTTAGTGAGGAACAGGTAAGTGTGACATAAAGTGCCCATGTAGTCAGTAAAATTCCACTGGTTACTAGAACATCTATCAGCCACACCCCTCATTTTATTTTCCTAGAAGTTTTTGTTATGTGCTTTGTTTATATACATTTATTTTTTGCTACTTGAATTCTTTTTGTTTAGAGTACACAGCTCTTTATGTTTTTATTTGTACAGAAAATAGTTACATAGTAGCATGGGGTGTGAATGGCATTCTGTGATGTGAATAAAAATTGCTAGACCATAGATACCTGTGCAATGTAATATCAGTTTCCTGAACTATGTGGTTCTAATAAATTTGTTAATATTCTGATGGAAAGGTGTCACACTTACCTATTCCTTGCTAAAGCACAGGCATCTCTCCCCTGCGCATGAGGGCAGTTCTGACTCTGGGCATGCCGCCGATCCCAAGTTTTATCAGTTTCGTTCAATCTGCTGGCCAATCAGAAAACAGCCTATTTATCATCTCTGCCTATTTAGCTAGCTCACACAGTGCACTCAGTGTTCGTGCAACGTGTCTCCATTCCTAGTTCTGTTGAGCTAGTTCCTGTACACCTGGTGCTTAATTTAGCGATTCCTCTGTCGAGCTCCTGCATTACCCCTTGTTGTCAAGTCTGTTGGCTCCCAGCCAACGCCCTTGTGCTGTTTCAGTGTTCCTGTCTGTCTGTGGATATCCCTGAGTCACCTGTTCCTCCTGTTGCTTCCAGTATCTCCTGTGTTCTCTGTGCCCGCAGTTGCCCTTGTGTTACTGGTGTCTGTCTCCTGGATCCCTGGCAATTGACCCCTGGTGTGTGACCTGACCTCTCTTGCTTGCTGCCTGCCTGGACCCTGGCCTTTCTCTTCTATCCTTCTGCTTTGTGAGTTGGTAGCCTGCCTGGACCCCGGCCATCCTCGACTATCCTCATGCCTGGTGATTTGGTAGCGTGGTTGCCCAACTTAGGGTGCCCAATGACCGCACCCTGGCAGTAACCAGTGGCTCAACATTTTCACCATCAGAGGCTCTGGAGAAGACCTGGTTACTGCTTTGTGTACACAAAGGAAAACGGCAGAGCGTGGACAAACGAATATATATATATATATATATATATATAGAGAGAGAGAGAGAGAGAGAGAGAGAGAGCTTTTAGAGACTATATAGCTTTTAGAGGCTTACTCTAAAGCATTTGTCTCTGAAGTTACCTTCCTTTCAAGTTTTGGGAAGCCACTGAGCTCCCAATAGTTTGCTTCTAATATCCTAAACAGAGTACCTATGTGTGTTTTTTTTTTTTCAGGTAAAGACTTGGACATGTACCAAGTAGCCAAGGATCCCTCCCTATTTATTAATTTAATATTTATAATCTCTGAACACACACAAGTAACATGAAAGATATAGTTTATTTCATATAACATATATGCAGAATAGTTATGAATACCCTATCCATCCCTTAGCAGCGGACGGACAAACCTGAAGATACAGCTCCTGGTTGCTGAATCAATCATATTAACAATTTTCCCACTATAAAGCTCCTACTGTCCAGGCAGGGTGTGTCTTCTCAAAAATATACTTAAATAATATATGTGTCCCTGTTAAGGTTGACACCCATATTACATTCTGACCATACAATCTTTGTGCAATTAATTTCTAATTTTTCAAAACTATCTAATATGAGGACCTTCCAACTAGCCAATCAGTTAGTATCCAAAAAGCCTTTGTATTAGTATGTTGTTGGTACTATCCAAATAAAAAAAATTGTGAAACCCCAGCCAGTGATACTGTTTACATGCTTATTTGAATGATGAGTGTGGCAGTCCAACTCCAGACAAAATGTTTTATTAAATTTTGACAAGTGTAGGGAGAGAAAAGAACCAATTGTGTCTCTTTGTACGATTTCAGTTAACTTCCTGTACAAAAGTAAGGCATGTAATCAAAGAGTGAATGGTCCTCTTACACTATTTTAATATAGGGCAATGGGTAATTCATTCAAGTTCTCTCTTTTTTAAATATTTAATTATTAAAGTGGTAATCAAAATTTCAAAAGTGGTATACCTCCTTAACACTTTAGATACTGATCTCTTATAAGAAGTATATAAACTTTTGACAATGTATCCCTTCTTTTCTTGGTGATGACCACAAACCCCTTTCTTTGTACTAGCATCACATGTAAATAAAAAAATATTCCCAATGCAATGGAATATATACAGAAGGAAAAAAATGGCTGTAATTAGTCTGTAAAAGCATTTTTTAGGTGCTAGGTTGAATAATATGATCATCTTTAAAAATGGGAAGTGCTAGGAGTTGATTTAGGGTGAGGAATACTTATTTATTATTAATTATAATACATATGTATTAAATGATGTATACTTTACTAGACACCATAAACTACTATTTCTAGACAGTAAAAAAGAAAAAAAGATAGAAGTTTGAGGCTTAGAGCGTACCCTAAATCAGAAATTTCACTTTACATAAAAAGGTAGACAACCCTTTTATGTAAGGCAAAAATTATGTTTGTTTGTTTTTTTTTCGAGAATGAATGGGAGCGCAAAGCCTCCCGGGATACCTAGATCACGCATCCCGGGATGCTCTTGGGTGCCCGGGCATGCGGAAGGAGCTTTTCTGTGAAAAGAGAAAAAAATGCCGATCTCAGGCATGAGCAGGGGGATCGGTAAGTTTTTTTTCCAAACTACGTCACCCGATCTCATGCCTGCATCGGGTGATGTAGGAAGAAGAACCTGGAAGAACAGGCGAAGATGGCAGCGCCCGGCTCAGACAGGTATACCGGCAGACCAATTGACTGCTCTCCGGGATTGAAGGTATGTGTATTTTTTTTGTTTTGAAATTATTCCTCTTTAAATAATTTTCAAAAAATTAATTATGTATTGATATACAAATAATTTATATATATTTACAGTAAAATAGCATCATCAATCCTGTTCAATTAGCACAGTATTCGTACTAGACAATAAATTGCTATATTTTACAGAAAATAACAGTTTACAGGCTTGGTGCACTTATGGATGTAAGTAAAGGAGCGTATTTGAAGGGGTAAGTTTATTGCCATTTTTTCGTTACTGCCGCTGGAGCGTTTCAAAATGGATAGGGAGGCCCCAGGTGATGTGCGGAAGGAGGATTGGAAATTGCTGCCAAGCTTTTTTGATTTGCTGTGCTGGCAGCTTAATGAGGGGGCCTGCAAATTTGGAGTGGGTTGCCACTTCCAGCATGAGTTCTCTGGGGGCAGTGGCACCCACTCTTGTGCTTGGTGATTCTGACAGGGGCAAGCTAGGATGGGGGCGGTTTTGGTAAAAGGGAACATGCTGGTGCTAGTAGAAAGGATGGCCCCCTTTTAAGTAGATATCTGGACAGGGAGGCAGCTAGGAATTAATGGTTCTGGATCTCCAGCAGTTTGGCAAATGTGCCTCGGATACCCAAGAATCTAAAATCGGCACTGGATCACCCAGAGGTGGTGCCAGAGAAGTTGAGGAAGGATATTGAATTGGGTAAGATGAGTGGTCTGTTTTCTGCTCTGCCGATAGCAGATTTGGTGCTCTCTCCTTTGATGGGGGGTGCCTAAGAAGGAGCCAAATAAGTTCCGGCACATACACCATTTGTCTTATCCAAAGGGGGCTTAGTAATTGATGCAATTTCACCTGATTTGTGTTCCCTGGCCTACATATCTTTTGATATGGCGGTCAAGAAGGTGTGGCCTTACGAGAGAGGGGCTATGTTAGCAAAGGCCGACATTAAGTCGAGTTTCCGGTTGTTGCTGGTTCATTCACACAGTTTGCGTTTGTTGGGGTGCACGTGGGTGGGTTCCCTCTTTGTTGACTGTTCATTGCACATGGGTTGTTCAATTTCTTGTGCTTTGTTTGAACAGTTCAGTTCATTTTTGGTACGGGTGGTCAAAGATGTGGCAGGGGTGGATTTGATCATTACCTTGACGATTTCTTATGTGTGGTGCCGGTGGATAGAGCAGTGTAAAAGGGTTTTGTTAGCCACCTTGCAGCATATGGTGGAACTTTTTGGGGTGCCATTGGCTTCTGGAAAGACTTAGGGTCCTAGTACTGTTATGGTTTTTTTTAGCATTGAGTTGGACTCGCTGAAGGCAGAGGAGTGGGCGGCACAAGGGCAGCAGAAGCTTCAACCTCAGTAGCTGCAGTCTGTAAAAAAGGTATTAAAAGCTAGACATCACCAAGGATTTAGGTTGCTTCAGGCACTGAAAGGCTATCATAGGGGTGCCAAGGGATGATAGACATGCAGCAACATGGGCAATGCTGGTGGGGTTGGTGGATTGTTTGGGGTTGGTTTGTAGGTCGGGCTATGAGGTTGCGTTGTTTAGGGTGGGATTTGTTTTAACGTTTTTTGTTGTGGCAGGTTCTGCTGTGCATGGAGGAAGAATTAGGCTTGTGGGTCAGGTGGTCAAAAACAGACCAGCTTGGAAGGGGTTTTCTGATGGCCTTTTTTCAAGTAGGTGGGTTAGCGGTCTGCCCTGTGGCAGTGGTATGGCATTTTTTGACCGTTCATTTTAAAGATTGGGAAGGATCCTTGGATGGAGGTCCATTTTCTAAGGGCCTCATTTCCTCCATTTATGGCCTTCTGCAGGAATCGGCAAGGGAGGAATGAAGGATTATTCTTCTCATTTGTTTAGAATTGTGGCGGCTATGGAGACAACGCGTTGGGGTTTGGAGGAGAGTGCAATGCGGGCGATTGGACGCTGGGAGTCGCAACAGTACAGGTTGTATGTTAAGCCGCATTTGGTTTAAATGGGCGGTCTGGTTTTCTGTGCTGTGTGTGATGGAGTGGGTGGAAGGATTGGGGATATGTAATTTGTTGCGCAGTCTTTATTTTGCTCCATGGTCTGTGTTTTTTTAAGATCAGCTCCGTGTCTTGTTAGGATTGTGAGGCATTCTAATGTTTTTTGGGAGCGATAGTAGAGCAGAACGGTAGACAGCTGGGACTTGATAGGTAGGTGGATCGGGATTCCAAGAAATTTTATTGAGCAGGGTGGTGCCACAGAGATCAATAGGTTCGCTAAGCGGGAGAGGCCACCGGATGTTGTGGTGATACATTCTTGGGGCAATGATTTGATTCCATGAGAGAATTAATTAGATTAAGATTTTTTACACTTGTGGTTGAGCTTTCTGGGGCTAGTGGTGTGCCCATGACATGTAGTTTCTAGGTTTGCAGTCCAGAGGGCTGTGTGTGTGTGGAGGAGCGTGAGGGTTCAGCGCTTGTGTGTTATGGTGGTTGGGGTCCGTGGAAGGCAGGGTCTGGTTGATGATGGAATGTTGGTAAAAGGGCTCATCATGGGATGGTGTCCATGGTGAAAGCAGGTTTTGTGGCAATTGTTGAACAGTGAATAGCTTGGTGTAGGGGTGATATCAGAACCTGAGGCAAGGGGGTAAACCTGGGGGCCAAAAATATCAATCCGCTGGTCTTTGGTGGTGTGTTGGTTTTTGTTGGAGGTGCCCTTCCAGATGTGCAACCTATCAGGGTGTTTCGGAGTGTTAGAGGTTAAGTGAAAATTAGGTTGTTAAAATTTGTTTATATTGTAACCAAGTTTTTATATATATTTTTGTTATTTATATATATTTATGTTTGTAATATTTTATATAAAATGTTGTTAATAAACAGCTGACGCCAGCCAATTTGTTCCAAACACAATAGTTGGATGGGGTGGATTTGGTTGGAACTGGTGAATTAGGAGGTACTTGGGTCATGAAGTGTTCCACTGCTCACACTGCTGATCTTTGCTCGCCTAAAGTGCTTAGCTTGTTGAACCTTCCCTGTGTCTCTGTATCAGAGGAATCAGGAATCCAACACTCATGTAAGTCATATGCAAAAGACTATTCAACAAAGTAAAAGACTTTACAACAAACATAGCCCTTCAAGAGAGAAAATATCAATAGTATTAACAAGACGGGCCTGTATTCCTTTTTGTGCAGTGTGTTTTTGCTATTTTTTTTTTTAGCAATAGACCTACTTTACTTAAAATACATTTTATCGTTGTGCAAAAGTACACGTATTTGTAACCTACATAAAATATAGCTACCTTTTTGCAGTTGTAAAAGTAACTGAGTCATGAAAGCTTTTTATTCCAAAGCATTGATTTAGTTTGCGGCTTGCAACAAAAGAATTAAAATTGTACATTTCACACCATCATCACACCAATCATTTTCTTTACCATAAACAAAATGGCATCAACTGCACCCAAAGGTAGATCAACTTCTAAGCCATTATCCTAGTTAAAGAAGCAGCAAATCACATTTACGTGGAATGTCAGGCTCATTATTTTAAGGAGATGGCAGCCTTTGCACTACAACACAACCAAGGAAACGCAGACAGCATTTGAAATTTAAAACTTTAATGCTAATAGACATCTAAAAGTTTTTGTTAATGTTTGACTGCATTAATCTTCTAAATGACTTACCAATACATGTGCTAGTTTTAATGTTGTTTGCACTTCACTATATCTAATAGGCAAGCTTTTTAACCCAGCCACCAAATCAGGTTTAATTGGTTAGTTTAATCAAAGTTATGATAATGTGAAACTGATAAGGAATCTTAATAGCCTGTTTTTTCATTACCCATAGAAATATTGTTCTTTTTTTTACAGAATATCATATAGTTTTATGTAAAGAAAAAAAGTGTGTGTATGTGTATGACTGGAAAGGGATGGATTTTGATTAAACATACCTCTGACCCCTTTCATTGTGAATCCCCCAAGCCCACAGATTTTTTGTGGCCTTACATTTTTATGGAAGTGAACAATATATGAGTATTTAAAAATTAATTCCTAATTACTTGCAATATTTTCAAAAGAAAGAAATGCATTTAAATGATAAAAGAGGTGTCTGCCTCTTCCTTACATTTGTGACTCCATTTCTGGGTCTACACTGCCTACCAGTATTCTAGCATCTGTAAGGTTTTGCAGCTCAGGGAAAGTATATGCACTGAAAATCTCTAAATGTATTTCTTTTCCATACATTTCTATGTACATTAGAATTTGAAATTGACAATGGAAAAATAATGCACATTTTTGTAACAAAAGAGTAACTAGGCCTTAAGTGAAAAAGTCAAAGGCTCCTAGCAGAGATACGCATGTCAGTTTGCAAACTAGAAAAATTTGAAATGTTCAAAAGTTTTAGATATTTCTTATATAATGACTTTTGAATCTGTAGCAGTTATTTTCTCTAGATTACTTCAGATTTTTTGAAATTCAGATAGATAGACACGAAAATATACCAAAAAAAATTTAAATTATGGGTTAGACTTATTTAGTAATCACTAATTCACTTGATGGACTATCATTGCTGCAAAAGCACTGCTTATCATGTTTGCAAAATAGATTTAAATATGGAAAGCCTTACTAAAGAAACTGAGAATACTCACAAAATATGTAGGGGTTGATTTAAACCCCCTATCAATATTCCAGAGTGTGACTCGAGGTGAATTTTAACTGCAAAAAGCAGTAATCCTGAGTCACACTTGGGGTCGCTGAAAAAAAAAAAAAAAAACACTTACCTTGTTCTGTTGGCGTTCCCCGGCAACCTGCTGGTCCCTGCAGGTCCTCCGGACATGTCTTTTTTCTTCGATCTTCAGCCAGGGACTGCAGAGACATTCTCCTGGGTTTCACAGTGACGTTGGTGTATGCGTCGGTGCGGGCAGGAGGATAGGTGGGAAATTCAAATATTTTTGTATTGGATTCAATACAAAAAAACTGTATTGAATCCAATACAAAGAAATCTTCATATAATATATATATATATATATATATATATAATTATATTATATTATATACATATTATACATGCTACTGTAAAGGTAAATTACAGGTTTCACTATTTTTTTAACAGATTTTTGTCTTTTTTTATTTAAAGTTTATTATTAAATTTATGAAATATTGGACATATTTCAGTGAGTTATGCCTAAGATTTATAGGCCTACAATGTAAAATAAATTTCCATGCAAAAAATGTAATGCATTTGTGTGAAAATACAGACAAAATCAGAATGCTAGGGGGGTTAAAGGAGTTTACCCCATTCTCTTAGGTAACCAACTATTGCGATATAGTACTAAATGATTCAACAGGAAAATCACACAACATTCCTCCAAGACTTGCTCCTTTTTTCAACCAAGACTCAGTTTTCCTTTTTGTTTTATTATTGTGGTGTTTACCCAAGCTAGATTCACCCATGGGAAAATCTAATCAAACATGATTTGCATGGTATTCATTCTTCACAAAGGAGATGATTTCTGTACTAATTATTCTATGTATTGCTTTTTACCAGTAAACAAAATTTTTTATGGAGTTTTTTCAACATTCAAGTGGCACAGTATTTAAAATATTTCCTTTTTCTTTAACGCTGAATATTATATTTTGTTTTCAGGTTTAGCACTTTTAAAGTTTTGATTTTTTTTTAAATATCTTCTCTCCCTGAATGAACCAGTTAGACACCCCAGCAATGCCTGAGGGTATCCCCATAGCAAAAGAGTGGCACATATGAAGATCCCTGCTATGCTGATACCAGTCTACATGCCCTTTAGCATTGACAGGTGCTCTAAAGGGGTTTCCCCAAAAATGAGTTGTAATCTAACTGGTACCTGTCATTGGTAGGTGGTCATCCTTTCTCTAGTATATTGGTTTGAAGAGTTCCTAAACAGGCCAGAAAATGTAAATATACCAAAAAACCTTATGCTATTTTAAAATAAGATTTACTTGTTAATGGTGTGGCAATGCTCAAACATATCTTATTTGTGAACTCCACCACTGGCAGGCCAAGACGCTGAATATGTTCCCTTGAATGGTGTTAGGTACCCAAATTTTCCCAGTAATGGAATGTCAAGTAACCTTTTCATTTTTTATATGAATATGACCTAAAATATCATCTGATTTTCAAGTCCTAAAAGTAAAGGAAGAAAACCTAGTTAAACAAATGAAACAAAAAATATTATGTTTGGTCATGTAGTTAGGATTAACATTTATCATTATCATATTTGAAGGTGAATTCAAGATTGGAAGACTCTGTTTTATTTAAAGAATGCGAATACAGTAAAGCCTGATTGCACATACAACACATTTGTTGATTTGTTTCATGGCTCGAATAAGGGAGATGTCTGAGGACATCAGAAAAAAAATTGTTGATGCTCATAAAACTGGAAACGGTTACAAGACCATAAAGACCTTCAGAGTTTGGTGTCCACAAATCAGATTTTGTACAAATAGAGGAAATCCATGGTCGACTATCAAAGATCACTCCAACTGTAATAGTCTAAGAGGTTATAAAGCAACCCAGGTTAACTAAATGTGTCCCACATTGGTGAATGCTGATATTTATGAGTCCACCATAAGGAGAACACTGTATAGCAATGGTGTGGTTTGGAATGAAAGAATATTTTGGCTTAAATGAGTTACATTTGGAGGAAGATAAACAGTTTAAAAAAGCCATAAAGAATAAGAAAAGGACATTCCAAAAAATTTAATAATGAAGGATCACCTTCATAATTTCAAAATATAAAGAATTTAACAAAAGATTTAAAATGGGGATGAAATGCGCAAAATTTCATAATGTAAGAGATTGCAAAAGAAAGTAAGGCAAACCCCAAAATATTTTAAAATATATTAATAGCAAAAAGATTAGATCTGAGAATGTAGGGCCCTTAAAGGATGTCTCTTCAGATTTCCCAAACACTTTTTAGTTTAGCTCTGTGTACATAAAGGACAATGACAAAGCTCAAGTCTAAATTTCTAATAGCAATGTGACTGCCTTAAACGAGCCACAATGGCTCAAAATTGATATGACTGAGAAACAGTTGGATAAAATTAAGCTTGGCAAAGCACCAGGACCTGATGGAATACATCCATGTGTCCTCAAAGAGCTGAGCTCAAATATTTCAAGGACATGGTTTCTAATTTTTAGAGACTTTTAATCACTGGCATGGTACCAATGAATTGGGGTAAGGCCAATGTGGTTCCTATCTTTAGAAAAGGGAGCCATTATCAAGTACTATAGACTGGTAAGTTTAACTTTGATAGTTGGAAAGTTACTAGAGAGTTTGATAAAGAACCGCAGGAGTTTCTACTAGAAATGAATGATATAAGTGATAGTCAGCATGGATTCAAGAAAGATCAAAGTTGTCAAACAAATTTACTCTGTTTTTATGAGGAAGTAAGTAAACAGTGTACAGGATTGCAGGGTTGGATCCTGGATGTAAGATACATTTCCCCTATATATGGATGCTGGTCCCTTTAAACTGGTGTGCTGGGAAAGGAGTCCGGGATTGTTTCTCTGTTGGGCAACTATGTTACTGTATGTTCACTGGTTGTCACAGGACCTGGACTCCGGACTAAAGGGGAACGACTGGGTGGGCCTTTTCAGTCCATCCAAAATACACACCAGGAATTGCACCTGCCCATCAGGAAGGTGGGAATCCCATAAGGGCTCAGGTGTGTAAGTGGGAGTGGAGGTGGAATTGCAGGAAGTAGCCTGCAAATCAGCTTGGTGGGGAATCAAACTAGGATGATGTTGCTGTTACATGGGAGGCACAACCCAGGATGTTGGCTGAGACTGTGCAGCGGCTAACAGAGCAGCAAGAAACCATGAGGGTTGCTTCTGGCAACCAGGCCATGAGGGAAGCCAGCCATTTTCTCAAAAAGTTGACACCCACAGATGATGTTGAAACCTTTCTATTAAGGTTTGAGAGGACTGCTAAAAGGGAAGGGTGGCCCCGAGATAAATAGGCTGGCCTCTTCTCTGGCTGGGGAGCCACAAAAGACATATTATGACATTACCCCAAGGAGCTCTTCAAATTATGACCGGCTCAAAGCAGAGATCCTTGTCTGTCTGGGAGTTACTACCACAGTCAAGGCGCAGCGGGTGTTTAAGTGGAGATACCACATTGATCCACCCCCCGTTCCGGATACATGATCTCATATAGTTTGCTACCAAGTGGCTGCAGCCTGAGACTGTGTCTGGTCCCCAGATAGTGGAACGCTTGGTGGTCAACCAGTTTCTGCGGTCCATGCCTGAGGAGTTGCAAAGGTGGGTAGGTCATGGGGACCCTAAAACAGCAGACCAGCTGGTGGAATATGTGGAGCGATACACCGTCGTGGAGCTGTTATCATCAAACCATCCCCAAAATGCCACCTTCACCAGGAGAACCAGGCCTCCCTCACCAGGAGATAATGCTGTTCGGAGGAACCTGCATGACTTCACCCAAAGGATTACCGTCTTTCCAGCGGGAGTTCCAGCCCTGAGATGTCACACCTTGAAGAGGAGACCCTGTACAGTGCTGGTAGTGTTTGGCCTACGGCCACATTAGGGCCCAATGTCCCCCTCAAGAGGAACCTATGCAGTGTGGAGGATCGCGGACGAGGTGCTTCTACACCCAAGGAACGTGTACTGTTAGTCCCTAGACAGGCCCGGGCAGTTTCAATTTCAGGGTGTAGGTGAACCAGGTCCTGGCCAAAGCCCTGTTGGACCCAGGTAGCATGGTGACTCTGATACATGCTAAAGTGGTTAACGAGTTTACATCTGGGGGAAAACCTCTCTGTGTAATGTGTATACATGATGATACTCACCTCGTGGGGGTGGTTAGAAACCTGATATGTAAGGTGATATCGGGGCAAGACTTTCCTTTGTTTTGGAACTTGTGGGGGGAGGAACAGAAAAAAATGCCTAATAGATGGGTAGAGGGGGCTCTCTCTATCACTGGGCAGGGAAAGATTCCGGTACAGCCACACTAAGTGGGAAACAAGGAAAAGGTTGATGGAGAAATTTCCTAAAAGAAAAATTAAGGGTTGATACTGATTCTGAGCCTGGACAGTCCTCTGAGGGGGGGGGGGGGGTATTCCGATTCCAAGTTATGGTGGGAGATGATGAGGAGGAATCATCCTCCAGCCTCATCGATCCCGGTTTAAAGGTAAATAAGGGGGAATTTTGTACTGCTAAGTTAAGGGACCCTACTTTGGTGAATGTCAGGGGCCAGATGACGATAGTAGATGGAGTGCCTCAAGAACCCTGGGCTGAGGAAAGGTTTACCCATTTTGCGGTTAACAGAGATTTATTGTACCGGGTTACTAGAATATGCAAGTAGAGGGTTGAACAGTTGCTTGTACCCCTACAGTATAGGAGGATGATTCTGGAAATGGTGCAGAATGAAGTATTAGGGGGTCACCTGAGGGCTGAAAAAACAGAAGCCTTTATCACTGAATGTATCTTCTGGCCAGGAATTAAAGAAGAGGTTAAATGGTTTTGTTCTTCCTGCCCAACGTGTCAGCTAACTGCGCCAATGGCACATTTCGCTAACCCCTTGGTGCCATTACCTATAATTGAAACGCCCTTTGAGCGAATAGCTATGGATATTGTGGGGCCCCTGGTAAAGTCAGCTAGGGGGCATCAATGCATCCTATTGATTCTAGATTATGCAACTTGCTATCCAGAGTCGATTCCTTTAAGAAAGACCTGGTCCAAGGCCATCGCTAGGAAATTGTTTAACATATTCACCCAGACAGGTTTCCCCCGGGAAATCCTCACAGACCAGGGTACTCCCTTTATGTCTAATGTAATGGCGGATGAATGCAAGCTATTTAACATTAAACAGTTGTGAACCTCTGTCTACCATTCGCAGACAAATGGCCTGGTAGAGAGGTTCAATAAAATACTAAAATGAATGTTGAAAAAGGTGGTACAAAAAGATGGTAAAAATTGGGACTGCCTACTCCCGGCCATTCTCTTCACCATAAGAGAAGTTCCCCAGGCTTCCACGGGATTTTCCCCAATTGAATTAGTATACAGGCGAGGGCCTAGGGGATTACTCGATCTGGTGAAGGTGACATGGGTCAGCGAGACCAGTCCCTATCAGATTGTAGTAGAGTTTGTTTCCCAGTTACAGGAACAGATTACCACGATCATGCCCTTGGTCAAGGAACATCTCCTGAGTGCCCAAGAGTCCCAAAGTACAATGTAAACTATAAGATACACCAACCGGGAAAACGGAAACCTTATCATCTGTATCACATTAACCTGTTGAAACCCTGGAGAGATAGAGAGCCAGCTCCCACCATGGCCAGTGCCATGGTTGTGCCTCAAGTTGGGGTTGACAGTGTTAAAACAGCCCCTACCTTTTTTTAAGTCTCAAAGTCAGCAGGTGAAAGAGTTCCTCCAGCAGAATAAAACAAAGTTTTTGGACTTACCTATCTGATAGAACATGATATTGTGACAGAAAAAATACCAAGGTCTTTGTAAAAGTGTATCACATTACGGAGGCCCACAGGAAAGCTGTGTTTGAGGAGATAACAAGGATGTTAGAACTTGGAGTCATTGAGGAATCACAGAGTGAGTGGTCCAGTCCCATCGTGTTGGTAGCGAAGCCCAAGGGGACCCTGTGATTTTACAATGACTTCCGGAAGTTAAATGATACATCGAGGTTTGATGGGTATCCCATGCCCCGAGTGGATGAATTAATATAGAGATTAGGCCCTGCGTGCTTTATCACCACGCTGGATTTGACCAGGGGTTATTGGCAGATACCCTTAAGCAAAGAGGCCCGGGAGACAACTGCTTTCTTCACGCCAGACGGTCATTTCCAGTATAAAAGGATGCCATTCAGCTTGCAGACTGCCCCATCAGGCATATGCAACGGTCTATCTTGATGATATCGTAATTTTCAGCAGAAATTGGGAGACTCACTTGTGAAAGGTCCAGTTGGGACTGGATAGTCCGGAAAAAGGAGGGTTCACGATAAACCCCGAAAAATGTGCGGTTGGGTTTGAGGAGGCAAAGTACCTAGGATACATTGTGGGTAGGGGGCTGGTGAGAACTCAGGTAAACAAGGTGGAAGCAATTCAGAACTGGCCCCGTCCCCTCACCAAGAAACCGTTTAGAACCTTGGGATCGTCGGCTACTACTGACTACTTCAAATATTATTAAAATTACAAATGACAGCACTTAAATACACTTGCATGACTGTATTTAATTTATGATTTTGATAATAATTGAAGTACAATTGTATTTTGTATGTTACTGATACATATTAATTTTGCCAAACCAAACACCTCCTTTGTGGCTTCTTAAATCCACGCTTTTTACTGTTTCTCCATTCTATATTCAGTATATTTACAGAACTAACCACATAACGACATGACAACCATAACATAGCTGTGTCAGGCAGAAGCTTCAGTATCAGCCATGTAACTTGTGAAATTTGAATCATTTATCAGTTTCCGAATCTAATGAATCTGAATGATTTTGAAGCAATCCCTCTCCTTTCTCAGAGCTCTAAAAAATGCTTTAATAATTCCCATTTTTTTTTTGTAGTGGAGGGAAAATGTTTTTTTCTTTGTCAACCATTGGCTTGGTAATGACGTTTGCTGCTCCTTTTTTCATCTTTTTCCTTGGAGGCCATGTTACTTTTTTCCAGTGATCCTGCTTTGCTCTACTATCCCATAAGCAGATGAAACATAGGTACTTTGTGTATCCACTTTGCTGTCCAAGTAGGAAGTTCACCATTTTTAAATTTACACATATGGACCATTGGTGTTCATGATAGCAAAGCTTTTGTAAAACCATTTTGATATTTTCAAATTCTTCTTTAAATTTTGTTGAGTGACCAATTGGAATTGATTTCAAACGTTGAGTGGAACTGTCTATGAAAAGCTGCCAGTCTTCTGCTCTGTATTCTGGTACTCCCATATGGGCTGGTAGTCTAGGGATGTTACAACAGTACACAAAGCCTCTATCTTCACTGAAATAGACAGTTCTCAGACAGTTCTTTTCTTGTAGTCAGGATGCTAAGAGTTTAGATGCTTGTTTTGACAGACTTAGGTCACGTATTAAATCATTGAGCTCTTCTTGAGAGAACTGTTGGTTTGATAAAACACTTCCTTCATGTTCACTTCCACTGCTAACTCTGGATTACACTCCAAACCCTGTATATCGTCAATGTCGGATACAGGAACATCAGGAAGTGTACTGAACACTGGTATGGGAACATCAGCACCATGCGGCACATGTCTTCTTGCTGATTCCAAATCAGGGTACTCCCACTTGTTTTTCTTGTAACTAATTAAACCATTTACATTCACAGCACAATTATTATGATGATTTGTGGGCTCTCGCATACCATAGGTACACCAAATTTCAAACTTTCAGTTTTCCATTTTTTTAACTGACATTGACACTCTACACACGTTTTGCATACCATATGGGGACCCCAATACTTATATTGGTCCCCCAGTTTAATACCAAAATATGCAAGATATGCTTGTTTCACAAATTCTGTAATGTTTCTTGTCTGTTTTTGCTGAGAATATTCACCACAAATGTAGTAAAACACATTGGGGTCATTGAAACAACTTCTTCTTGTAGAACTCAAATTTCTGTAAAAAAAGGAAATGTATGAATAAAAAGGCAAATAAAAAAGATTCATGAAAATAAGGCTACATTTAATATAAAAAAATGCAAAATAATGGTGTAAATCAAGGTTGATAATAATATGCTGTGTTAACAATTGTTGTTGGTAAAATCATCCTTTCCGATTCCTGTATCACAAGAACTAGAGCCAACTCAATGAAACTGATGTCATTTCTGCATTCAGCAGACCTGAAATACACTAAATTTATTGAAAAATCCTTGGAAAGTGAAAAAATATATATTTTCTGAATGGTCCAGGGTTTCAAGGTGATTCTAAGGTTATTAGTGGTGTACCCCAGGGTTCAGGGTTGGGACCTATACTGCTTTACATTTTTATAAATGATAAAGAGTTTGGGATTAAAAGTACCATTTCTGTGTTTGCAGGTGACACCAAACTATGTAATAGATTTAAGTCCATACAAGATGTCTATAATTTTCAAGCAGACCTGTATGTACTGTTTGATTGGGCAACCAAGTGACAACTGATATTCGGGCACCAGTTTACAAAAGGATATTGTGGAATCTCTCCCTTGAGAAGAGATGTTTAACCCCCCTAGCGTTCTAATTCTGTCAGTTTTTTGATGCAAAACGTGATCCCATAGAAATTTTTGTTTATATTGTGGGTCTGTAATTCTTAGGATTAACTCCCGGGTATAATAATTATATTTAATCATTATATCATAATCATATATTATATTATAATACATAATTATAAATCATAATTAAAAAAATAATGAAATAATACACCACAACAATGTAATTTAGCAAAAAATATCCTTGCGTTTCTTTCTTCCTCTGTCATCGGTCTTTGAGGAGCAAACCACGCACATCCTTGTAGGTGCTGCCTTTTTCTGGGTTGGTGGGATGTATTCAACGAAGTGACGACCAGTCAGGCGTTCTGGCTTGACAGCGGTGTAAGCACGACGTCCAGGTCTATTCATAGCCACTGATGGTGTTTGGTGGTTCTTGACTATGGATTCGGAAACTTGCAAAATGAAGTCTGAATGATTCACAGGCCTCTGACAATTTTTTTTGTACAGAATGTAGGCATTACATAGGCACTGCTCAACTAGATGCCTGAAAATCTTTTTGTAGTACTTCCTTTGCTGTTTCCTCATCGCTGGGTAGAATGTCATGGCTTGGTCATCTCTGTCGACACCTCCCATTTCTTTTCCACGTTTTGTTTGTACCGCTAGTGTGAGTCAGGGTTACCGCTTTTTGCATGTTTTTTCCACCCCGAGTCACACTCAGGATTACCGCTAGGTGGGTTAAGGGGGGATATGATCATCATCATAAATATTTAAATGGTCTATTTAGAGGAGTCTCTTCCAAACTATTCACTTTAAGACTGTTACAAAGAACAAGATGGCAGTTTTGTGTCTAGAGGAAAAGAAGTTTAATCCCTGGATAAGGAAGGGATTCTTCACTGTAAGGTCTGTGAAAATGTGGAATAGACTCCCTCTCAAGTAGTCCCAACCTTTATAGGTTGCTTTAAGAAAAAGCTTGATGCTTTTGTAGAAGCACAGAATATAACTGTGTATTAAAGCTTTAAAGTAAAGATAACTGAGACTGTTGATCCAGGGAACGTCCAATTGCCTCATGGAGTCAGGAAGGAAATATATTTTCTCTGTTGGAGTAAATTGTACCAGGGTTTTTGTTGGCCTTCCTCTGGATCAACAATGTCCATTGGGTTTGATATTTAGGATATGTTTATTTCCCTAGTGGTTGAACTTGATAGTCTTACTATGTAATTAAATGTAAAAGATATGCACTTGGGGGCTAACAACATGCATGCTTTAAACTGTCTAGGAGGAATACATATGGGGGAGTCACAAATGGAAAAGGATTCTTACGTTCTGGTAGATCATAGGCCCAATAATAGCATGCGATGCCAAGCTTCAATTTCTAAAGCTAGCAAAGTACTTAAAAGAGAAGTATTAGAAGAGGAATAGACTACAGAGATCAAGACATAATCCTGCCCCTGTACAAAGCATTGGTCAGACCTCATCTGTAATGAGTGCAGAGAAGGGCAACTAAACCAAAGAAAGGTTGGAGACTGAATCTTTTCTCCCTTGAGAAGAGACATTTAAGGAGGGGTATGATCACCCTGCATAAATATATAAATGGACCATATAGAGAAGTCTCTTCCCGATTTTTCACTTTAGAATCATTACAAGGGACAGTAGAACACTCTTTGTTTCTGGAAGAAAAGAAATTTAATCTCTGTATAAGGAAGGGAATCTTCACTGTAAGGTATGTGAAAATGTTTGAAAATTTGGAATATTGCTTTAAGAAAGCTACAGCTAAATGCTTTTACAGAAGCACATAATTTAACTGGGTTTTAAAATGTAAGGTTAATATAACAGAGACATTTGATCCAGGGAACATCTGTTTGCCTCATGGAATCAGGAAAGAATTTTTATTAACCTTGTAGCAAATTGTATCAGGTTTTTTGGCCTTCCTCTGGATCCACTATGTCTATGGGTTTTTTTTTATCCGGGATATGTTTTTTTCCCTTGTGGTTATCCCTTGATAGAATTATGTCTTTTTTCAACCCAACTGACTTTGTAAGAATGCTACTGCATTCCAGCAAAAGGGCCACATCCCAACTGTAAAACATGGTGGTGGGAGTGTTTTGGTTTGGGCCTGTTTTACAGAATCTGGGCCTGGTCTGGATCTTGTTAGCACTTAATCTCAAGAGACAGTGGGTCATGCAACAAGAGAATGATCCTAAACACATTCTACCAAACAACGGTTAAAGAAGAATAAAGTGAATGGTTTAGAATGGCCAAGTCAAAGTCCTTGCCTTAATACAAATGAATTGTTGTGTCCTAAAATGAGTGGTTTATGTGAGAAAACCCACCAATACTCATGAGCTGAAACTGTTCTGTATGGAGGAAAGGGCTAATTTACCTCCAAGTCGATGTGCAGGGCTTGGCAACAATTACTGTGTATGCTTGGTTGCAGTTATTTATTACATAACTAAATATAATAATTTATTTTTTAACTATGCTATTTTTGTCTGCACTTAGGACTTCAGATGATATTTCAGAGCATATTAATCTAAAAATATTGAAATTTATAAAGAATTATGTTACCAAATTAGTCAATAAGTCACTGCTAAATGATTGGTATTCATAGAATTATTTTAGTTAACAGACCAGTGCAATAAAGTATGTAACAACTAATAGATTTGGCTAATTTATGGTTACAAATGTTTTTATGTAGAAAAAGCATATGAAAAAAAACATACATCTTATACAACAGTAAGGAATCATATTTTAGTTTCAAGTAACAATAACAGGTCAAATAACTGGGTAGTATTAATAACAGAGGTAGCAATATGAATAAAGCAAAACAAACAAGACAACCTGTAATAGTATCATATAGTAATATTAATTTTGAAGTTAAGGGTAGAAGGAGTGAAGGCATGGGGTGGGGGGGGGGGGGTAAGAGAAGAAAGGCACCGTTTGTTTTAGAAAATCACCTCAAAATTACCTACAGTGATACTGAAATTAGTTAGCGACCATCTAAGGGAGAGGAACTAAGCCTTAATTTCAGCTTGGAGGGTGTGCTTTAGTGTTCCCAACATGCCCAACGATTTGTAAATATTCCATACATTCATTGGAATGGGGGCGGGGATGTTTTGTTTTCAAAAAAATTGAAATAAGCAGGCGGGCTGCTGCCAGAAGGTGACTGTGTAGGGCCTTCTTCAAGAGAGGCGAGAGATCTGGAAATATTGAAAGAAGGCCCATTTCAAGTGAGAGCTTATTTCAAAGTTAATAGCATACATTTCTCAACATATGGCAGAGATCTCATTCCAGTAAGGTTGCAGAACTGGGCAGGTCCACCAGATATGTAAGTAGGTTCCCTCAGCCTCACCGCATATCCAACATATGCTAGACACCAGGGGAAACATTTGGTGATATAAACATTTGGTCAAGATAAAATTTTGTAGTTTTTCTCTTGAGTGTGTCCACAAATAGAAGTTTTATGAGCAATTTCAAAAGCAGTAAGCCGGTCCAGTCCCGCTAAGTTTCTGTTGAAATCCCTGTGCCATTTTGTAACAAATCTGGGTATCATTTTATCATAGGTTTCCAATAGTATCTTTTAAACAATGGAAATTTAATGGAGCAGGATTTTAATTAAAGTACATAACTGCTCAAATGGGGTCAGCTGTCTATGCATGTTAGGGGAAAGCTGAAGGGCTTTACAAAATCTAGTAAGCTGTATTCTTGGAAGCAAGGTTTTTGGAAGTAAGGGATGCACATCTTGAGAAATAAATGTACCTTGGGTGGGGTCTAAGAACTGTCTGGCTTGTGGCCAGTCTTCTCTGGAGTAATCCTGTAGGTGTTTAGCGTGAAGTCCCATGGGCAGGCCAGGATTGTGACGTTAACAGAGAAGGTTGGGTAAACAAAGAAAAGCACTCGTATATCATGCGCCATATCTTTAGAGTAGCTCTAGTAAATGAGGAGTCAAGAGAATATTGTCCAGGGGTTGTAGAAAGCAAGCATGCTAACCACTTTAGGTCTAATAGAGACAGCTCTTGCTCAGCCAAATTAGAGAGTTTACGTCTGCCAGAACCTTGCCATTTTATTATTGTGGTCAGCAGGGCTGCTGCATGGTATAGTTCAAAATTGGCGGGTTGTATTCCATGGATGGAAGGGATGTTGTGAATAGCTACTGCTAGATGTTCTATTACCAGGGCAAAGAGGAGGGGGAAAGTGGGCAACCCTGTCTGGTCCCATAAGATATAGCAAAGGCCTCGGATTGACAGCCTTTAACCATCACCTTAGTTGCAGGGCAGCATATAGGGACATTGAGGCTGATTCACCAATCAAAATGGGAAGCTCACTCACGCATTCGTATTCATGATCCAAAATCCGAAGCCTTCAATCAATTTATCAACTAAATTTCAGGCGCTGGCGTTTTCATGTGGAAGTTAGTAACCAAAATGATCTCACTGCTGAAGTCGCGCATCTCCGGCAGTTTGACACTGGCGAGCTTGCATTAAAAGTCACTGTTCCCCTAAAAAAGCATTCTTTCTAATGGCACGCATATTTCTCTAAGCCCTAAAAAAAATGTTGTGCTGTTCAAATGTTTAAACCCTCTATATGCGCTAAGAAAAAAGCATATCTATATATATATATAAATATATATATTCCACATTTTTATATATATATATTATATATATACACATTATATATATATATATACACATATAGAAAATACATTAAATCCTCCTCAACTTTATTTTATTTTTTTAATTATTAGAATATCTGTTTTCTGGTGTACAAATCTAAAGGATCATATCAATCAATGATTATGAAAGCAAAAAAAAACCAAAAACAAACAGCCAATTTTGACAGACTGCGCAAGTGCTATTTGCAAGTGAAATTCTATCACCTGTGCGCTTAAATTTGAGCATATATAAGCGTGTTGTTTAACTTGCTTTTTGCGCATAGTTGTGTGCCAAACTTCAGGAGTGTGTAGCTCATAGTTGTGCGCCAAGGCGGACCTGCTATGTGCCCCAGAACTGTGTTTTATCATTTGAAAAATGCACTGCACTTTTGCACAGTCCTCATTCAGGTAAGTTTGTATTTTTCGTGTATATTGCTTGTTTTGCTTCATATGCACTCATGTATGTATAGACATGAGTGCACATAAAGCAAAACATGTATGTTTCCATTTAGATGTGTGTACATATACATAGAAAAGAGAAATTATAAGGAGAAATAGGCAAAGAGGGCTTTTTGGACCATATTACTTCACATAAAAAAGATTGCCTATTTCTTCCTATGATTTCGGATATCATGGGCTTGGCTACAAGCAACCATCATGGATGATATTGCTTCTGGTTAAAAGAAGGAATCCACCTTTATGTGCTTCCACTACCAAGCTGAGGTGAGTAAGTCAATATATATAGTGGGCCAAGATCTAAAATTCCATTCAAACCTGCAGAAACATCCTGAAGGGATGGAAAAGCAAGAAAATGTTTGGCATAAAGTGGATTTGGCCCTGGAAGTTTTAGATACTAGTACCATTTGTTTTGTGTAAACGCCTAAATAATGCATACACTCCACTATTTATGAGCATTAAGTTAAGCAACAACACAACATCTGTTCATTTCTAAGAATGCGAAACCCTGCTTGTGAGCTTGGCAATCAATTGTGCTTTGATGTTGTGCTTGGCAACCTGGACCTCCTTCCATCACCATCAGGTGTGTTAGAATGAGTATGAAACTCAACTGGACAACTAATTCACAACCAGTTTGAACAACAAGTGGAAGTGTGTTTGTATACAATAGGGCTAAGATCAGGCAGCACAGCACAATGACAACAAACCTATAACACTACCACTAATGAACAGAGTTGTGTGGGGGCAAATCAACATCAGTGCAAAAGTCAGACTATTAAAAAAAAAAGAAATAAAAACCATGACAATTTATTCAGAAAAGGACTATGTACACAATACATTCAAATACCAATATGTGACAATGGGACAAAGGCAACGAGGGGGTTCAAGTAGGAGTTTGGTGTGGAAACCATGCAGACATTTGTACTCAATACTTGTGGAAAAAATGACAACACATTGCTGAACAATTGATAAACAACACACAGAACAGGGCGCAGGTGAGCTAATCAATTGCTATCACCTCACCATTGAGGTTAACATCTACTCCTGAATCGTGCAGCTGAAAATTAATCGCTTTAATTGGCATATTCGAGATCTTTGCTCATCTTTGCAGCAAACTGACAGGTGAGTTCACTAGAAATTGCTGTAATACAGCTTGCTGACTGGTGCGTATGTACACACGTTGAGCGTACGCGCATTTCATTGATGAATCAGGGTGATAATCTTAGGGCGGAACTTAGAGCCTATACCAACCTGTTGAGGAGTCAGGTCTAAGAACTGCCAGTTGATCCTATCAAAGGCCTTATCTTCATCTATTGAAATTGAAAAAGATTTTGCCATATAATTTAATGTCCACATTTAATAAGGATATGGGCCTATAAATGCTACAAATGGCATGATCTTTCTCTGGCTTTGGTATAGCTAAAATATTCGCTAGAAGCATAGGTGAAGGAAGCAGCGATAAAGGTGCCGGTGCGAGTAAGTTACAAATGCTTTGTAAAAGCATGGAGTAAAACCATGTGGAGTAGGACACTTGCCTGATTTGAGGTGTTTAATAGCCTTGGCGAACTACTTTGATGTAAGTGGAGATTCCAAGGCAGTGATGTGTGCCTGTTCCAGTTTTGGTAAGGCCGAATTGTAAGCCGAGTACCGGGGGCTTTCTAGGATACAGCGAAGTCACAAACAGAGAACACAACACGGACGCCAGCTCATATAAAAAAATACGTACTTTACTGCGTAATATCACAATAAACAAAATTCCAAACAATAACACAAAGAAAATACATTACATACACTCATCCCAGAGGACAGTACAGTGCCCTTTTTCAAAATTGGTTATTATGACCTGCCACACACATAGACCCTAACTTACTAACTACTGCAGGTCTAATCTCAATCTCTGGTATTTCAGGCGCCAATCCTATAATGCGGTGCGTGCACGATTTTACTGACCTGGGTCTTGTTCTGGATCCAATGATGTCTTTAAACTCAATAACAGCAACAAGTCTCTTCAACAAACATGAGGTCCTGCAAGACAGACAGCGCTCCGTTCCTCAGCTCCTTTCAGCCTTTCTGGAAAACATTCCTTTTCCTCTGGACAGGATCTGCCTTGGATGGTGGTCAGCCTCACTCAGCCACAGCTCCTGAGACTCTAGGAACACGCTGACCCTTGGATGCGAGCGGATTCTGTTTCACACACAGTCCTTGCAAGATGTCTGCTCTCCTGCTTCCTGCTTCCTCTCCTCAGAACAACCACACCTCCTAACAATATACAAATACTGGCCACTTTTTTAGCTGTGCTCAGAAACAGCGGCATCTTGTGGCTAAAATGCAGAACGACAGTAGTCCTATATTTTATTACAAACATTGAACACATGTGCTGTTTTCTCAATCTCACAGAATCATGTATGTAGGACTGAATAGATTCTGCGATAGAATCTATGGCAGGATGTGATGAGGACAGGGAGAAAATATATAGTTTAGTGTAGTAATTTTTTACAAACTTTCTATCTCTATTGCCATATACTTTAGAACTATCAGATAACATAAATGGGATATGCGCCCTAGGGGGTACAGGATGAAGAGCCTGAGCCAAATGTTTCCCGCACTTATTGGCAAATTCATAATAATGTTTTTTGGCTTTGTCTTGAGCAATTATCAATTGAGAATCTAAGAGACGTGAACATTCCCGTCTGGTATTCGAGAGGTAAACAAATGTGCAGGGGTCCATGTCTCATTTATGTTGGAGTTCTAGGTCCGCAATTCTGGTCAAGAGAGATTTAATTTGTATGGATCTAGTTTTTTTTTTTCAGGCCTGCACCATTTCTGATAAGTACACCCCTAAGTATGCATTTCAGGGCTTCCCATTGTGTAAGAGGATGAGTGGAATCGCTTAAATAAGTTAGATGAATAGTATCTATAGCTTTCACAATTTTGTCTTGGAGTAGTGAATCATTAAGTCTCCAAGAATTCCTACGATTGCAACTGGAGGGTAGACCTAGTTCTAAATGTATTGGGGCATGGTCAGACCAAAGGCGTATGGCCATCTGTGCCTGTAATGGAACATCCATCAGAGAATTTTGTATAATGTAATCTTAATGACAACTATAAAGGAGTAGACAAATCACATTATAAGAAAATAACAATAAATATCTCTGAATGTGCAAGAAGAAATTAGCATGTAAGGAAATTACTGTTTAGTATGCCGGATAAAAAAAACAATAAATTAAACTCATTAATTGGCGGTCTTGAAATGAGAGTCCTGAGGTTCACTTCTTCCTGGGCGAACACCCGTTGAGTTCATCAATCATGGGGAACATGGATGGTGGGTGAGTAGTGTGGTTTGCAAGGTGCTTTGCATTGATGAAGGGTCCATGGCGAGGGAGACATGTGCATCTAACAGAGGAAGCAAGATCGGCCAATCTGGTATTAATAGCTCAGGGAAGCCTAAGGCACGTTAAAATGTAGGGAAGTCCTCTAGTTGGCGGAAGCTAGCAGACTTCTCATTACCAAAGGCAATAAACTGAAATGGGGATCCCCATCTATACTTTATGTTATGCGCTCTGCTTACACCCAAGACAGGATTGAGAGCTCTACATTGTGTGAGAGTGTGGCCGGAGAGATTTTGCATGAGTTGTATTGGTTTACCATTAAACGACATAGAGGTGTATATGAGGCAATATGCATTATATCTATGAGGTGGTAGGAATGGATTCTACAATTATTGTCCCAGGGCACAGGTGCGCTAAACAATTGCTATCACCTCACCATTGAGGTTAACATCTACTCCTGAATCGTGCAGCTGAAAATTAATCGCCTTAATTGGCATATTCGAGATCTTTGCTCATCTTTGCAGGAAACCGGCAGGTGAGTTCACTAGAACTTGCAGTAATAGACCTTGCTGACTGGTGCGTATGTACACGCGTTGAGTGTATCAGGGTGATAATCTTAGCGCCTCTCTGCTGTATTCATTATAAGTCAGATGCTTGTATACCATCTATCCAGAAATCCACTGCTTCTAACTCTCCTTACACCAGCAGTACCAACCCTGAGTAAGGGGGAGGTAAGTAACAAAACATTTTTAAATACAATGCAAATATATATATATATATATATATATTTATTTATTTATATATGTGTGTATATATATATATATATATATATATATATATATATATATATATATAAATAATGGCAAATAAGCAGATAGGGTTTATTTCTACTTTAGGTTTATGTGTACTCAAACATTTTTTTTTTTTAATACAATAGATTATAACCTCTATCAGATTTTACTATTTACTGGGGTGCTCCTTTTTAGAAATGTTCCCCTTACTCTCTTACTCTCTGTGCTTGAGACAACCTTTCTTTACAAGACAGGAGGCAAAATATTTTTTCCAGTGGAAAAGCTTGATTTGGGTATAAATACACTTTAATTGTAAACTGGATTCCATTTATTTATGATATTTGAACTGCCAATAACATAGCAAAAATAACTCAAACATTGTCAGCATTTTTTAAAATATTTAAATCTGAATGTACTAAGAATAAATAAAAATGTTTTCTCTTATTGAATTACATTTGCTAGCATGTTTCACAGTAAAGCAAAAACTAATACTAAATATTAAAAATGCAATTAACAACCATTTTGGTATATACTTGGTGCTGAAAATTCAATATGAAAGCATTATTTTCCTTTAGTAGCAAAGCTAAACCTAGCCACAATAATGAAACCTTTTCTCCATTCTTTCCTGGAAAAAAGCAGAAAATGCAGTTCTTTACACCTCACAGTCTTCTGTTCAGTTTGCTTGCTGACTGAACAGTTAGAGAGATATCTACTTAATGCTGTCAAAAGCTGGTGTAAATAGGAGGCAAGCTATTGAGAAGCTTGATGCAGGCTATTCTGCATGACCTCCTTCTGACCTTTCCCTCTCAAGGTCACGTCTTGGCTGCTTCAAAACACAGGGACCTGACAGAACTGCATGGAAAGGAACTAGAAACTCAACCTAACATTTGCAACTAATGCTTTACAGCCTACAAAAGATCCCATTTTACTCTCAAAGACAAGATTTTTTTCTGAAGTATTCCCAGCAGAAAAAGTGAAAAATTCTGTCTTTGTGCATTATTTATTTAATATTCATGAGAGCAAGCCAAGTGAATAAAAGAAAAAAAAAACTGTCAAAAGCGGGGTTCCTTCTTTGCAACAGTGGTTAAAAAAGGAAATGTATTCTAACACAGTGAATTTCAGACTACATCCTCCTCAGGAATTCAGTTCAACCACTTACATTTCCTGTGCAAGGGATACAACAACTTGGAAATTGGGAAAGTAGAAAAAGTGATATTTGATCACTTTAGAATAGTTCACACTCTAAACCTACAAATACAGTATTTTCTGTGGAGCATAGTAAGTGTGTTTGCAGACATTAGATCTCATTTTCTCTCATATTTTGCCTTATTCATTTTCATAGTACATAACAAAATTATTCTATTTCAGTAATGTAATGTATTTTCAGTTTGAAAAGTTAATGTTCAGAAACTGCAAGACTTTATTTTGGTAAATCTTGCTTTACATATAAATAGATATTTATACCCTACTGCAACATTGGTGATGAGTGTACTTCAGTTTCGATGTAAACCAGTGAACAAGCAGGCTTCACCTTCTTCACTTAGGAAAGTTTTAAAATTTGATCAGAATACCATTGTTACCCCTCACCACACACATACACGCACACTTTTTCTAGAGTACCTGACACATTAAACACCAGTATTCTCTAAAACAGGAAAAGACATTTTTTTTACATTTAAAGTTTATTAAAAGAATAAACAGTACACATATAAGAACACAAAAAAATACTCATACATAAAAGCATTGTTCAATAATGAAAAAAAAGAAATGCATTAAGCAATTGAAACATTTAAAAGGAAGCTTAGTTACATGAAGCTAAGTAACATACTAGGTGTAACTAACATTAATGTCCCAGTAATCCACGGACTGAGTGAATAGTGTCCAATAGAACTACCTTGGTTTACCTTTTTTTATTCTCATAATCTTAATTTTAAAAAATGTATAGAAGTCATGTGTAAAAAATAAGTAAATCACTATGTTTAACATCTAGATTAGGTGCCAGCAATAAGAACCTCTTAGGTAGCTTTTGGGGAAAACTGTCCTTTTTTAAACCTCATATGAAGGGTCTGGTTTTATCTTTGCTGGTAATGTGTTTGGTGTCATTAGGTCAGATTTATTAAAGCTCTCTAAGACTGGAAAAGATACATTTTCATCACGCTCAGGTTTGCTGGTTCACTCAGGTTCACAGATGAAAGTGTATCTTCTCCAGTCTTAGAGAACTTTATTATATTAGGCCCATTGTGATTAAAAGTTCCCTCTAAGGCCTCAAAAAGATGGTTGTGGATGAATATAAGTTTAGCAAGGGACTAAACAGGTCAGGCAAGGGTCGGTAACCAGTGGAGGGTAGAATGAGCAGAGCTGAGGGGGGGGGGGAGTTATGGATAAGTATAAGGAGTTTCCCATGTTACACACAAACATTCGATTGTGCAGAAATAATTGTACTGTAAAACAAAAGGATTTGACAAACAGTGCTGGTAAATGCAGCAATGGTTTAAAGCGCCTGTTCACCAATGCTAGAAGTCTAGCAAACAAAATAGTGGAGTTGGAAGCCTTAATGAATGAGGAGTAACGACTTAGTTAGTATTGCTGAATCCTGGCTTTGTTCTTCACATGACTGGGTTGTCACCATGGATTTACAGACATATAACCAGGACTGGCTGGCCTAACAAATTTGGTCTTTTGAGGACCTAAAGGGTTCCATCACAACCTTGTTTCTATAGGTGGTATACATGTTTAACCATCATTCTTACTCAATGGAATTTCCAAAAATACTATTTTATTGGTATAGGACTCTTTTCTATATTGCAAAATATGCTTCTGGGACCTACCTGGACTGATTTAATGGTTGCAACAACTGCAGCACATTTCTACACATCAAGTGGGAATGCTACAGGTTGGAAAACCTTTGGATTTTTATATATTATATAAATCTATATATTATTATTAAACAGGATTTATAACGTCCCAACATATTACGCAGCTCTGTACATCAAATAGGGGTTGCAAATGCGTTTCACCAAGTGTTGCTTCTTCAAAAACACCCCTGAATAAACCACACTTGGCGAAAGGCGTCGGGTATATTACATAACATGTTCTGATGATTAAATACTCTGGATGGTTAACAGTTTATAAGCTGACTAGTTGATATATGTCTAGTGCCTATTATTGGCCTATGATGAACCCTAAGAAAATATTGTGGTTCATATCAATCATTTGACTACTATGTACTGTATTGAGCAATGGTAATGCTCTAATCATTTTGTCTGACCACTAGTTTTTTTAGTGGCCCCTTTTATATTTGTATGTTGATATATCTTGTGTATCTGTTTATGAATATATTGTTTGTGCAAAAAACCCTGCTCAAATCTCTGTCTTTTTTTCTAAAAGGTCATTAGAGGAGCCAAGAGAGCGGCCAGGGCAGTATTTTTCTCCCAGTTAAGAAAGTGGGGCAACAGCTGTGGAAGGATTTGAAGGCAAAGCACAAGAGCCTAAATTTGATTATCAGGTCAAATGGAAGCCAATGAAGAGAACTACAAAGAGATGCAGCAGAAGTGGTATGGAGGGATGGATGGATAAGTCTGGCTGCAGCATTCATGATAGATTGTAGAGGAGAGATTCGGGTTAGTGGAATACCAGAGAGGAGGATGTTACAGTAGTACAGAGAAGATATGATAAGAGCGTGTACAAAGAGTTTGGTGGTCTCTGGGGACAGGTAGGGGCAGATTTTTGGGGATGTTTCACAGATTCAAGTGACAGGACCTGTAAATGTTGTCATGATGAGGGGTAAATTAGAGAGCAAAATCAAAGACAGCGTGCCTAGGGGGAGGGATGATTTGGAGTTTTAAGTGGGGGAAGATGATGAGTTCTGTTTTTTCCAGGTTGAGTTTCAGAAATCTATGAGCCATCCATGATGAGATGGCCAACAGGCAGCATGAAACCTTATCAAGGACTGTGGGAGACAAGTCAGAGGTGGACAGATAGATTTGAGTGTCATCAGCATACAGATGGTACTGTAAACCAAAGGAGGATATAAGACTACTGAGAAGAGAACTGATCCAAGGACTGACCCTAGGGGAACACCAACTGGAAAGAAAGTGGGAGAGGAAGAATTACCATTGAAATAAACTTTAAAGGAGCTGTCAGACAGGTAGTAAGCAAACCAAGAGAGAGCAGTGTCATTGATACCAATATAGTGCATGATTTGTATTAGAAGGGGGCGATCAATAGTGTCAAAAGCAGAGGAATAATTAAGGAGAGGGAGAAGCTAAAGGTTGCCTTGAGACTTTGCTCTGAGGAGGTCATTGGCCACTTTAGTAAGGGCTATTTTGGTGGAATGGGTAGCTCAAAAGCCAGACTAGAGAGGGTCAAGGAGAGAGTTGGTGTTCAGGTAATCGTGAGTCTTTTATAGACAAGGTGCACAAGAAGTTTGGAAACATATGTTTAAAGTAGGTGGCTATGTCTTGGGCAGAGAAGGTAGTTATGGGGGTTGCAGGTGTGAGGTTTAGGAGGGAGTCAATTGTTGAGAACAGACTGTGTGGGTTGACAAAGGAGAAATAATTTTGCTTGGCACCAGTGAGTGCAGTGCTAAAATGTTGTAGTCTGGCTTTGTAGTCCATGAGGTAGCGGAAGGTGGTAGAGGCACCTTTATCCGGAGCCAATAAAAAGTGTGGTTGAACTGAGTGGCAGCTTTATCTGGAGATGTTATTTTAGAGAGAGTGGGGGTAGGGGATGTAAGGCAGTTTGAGAGTAGGTTGTGGTCAAGATTACAAATATGTCTCCGCCATTGACCAGGTCTGGGATGAGGCAAAGGGAGACAAGAATTAGGTTGATAAGATTTTGATCAGAAAAGGGAAATGGCGAGCAGTCAAAGGTCGGTGAAGTTGCAAAGTTTGGAAAATATCAGCTCTAATGTGTGTCCAGCAATATGTGTGGGGCTGTTTATGTTCTGTGTGAGACCAAAGGAGGAGGTAATGGAGTGCAGTTTGGCTGAGGAAGGATGGTTGAGGTCATCCACTGCAACACTAAAGTCACAGAGGATGAGGGTGGGCAGGTAAAGGGAAAGAATATGTGGAAGCCAAGAGGCAAAGTCATCCAACAATTGTGAAACTGGGCTGAGGGGCAGTAAACAACAGGAACAATAAGGGGTATGGGGCGGAAAAGACAGACAGAATGGACTTCAAAAGAGAGGGTGGGGTAGGAAGGACTTTATGCATAGTTAGGGGAGAAAATGGAACCCACATCACCACCTACTCTGTTACCAGGTTTAGGGGTATGTGTGAAGTGCAGGCCTCCTTAGGAGAGTGCAGCAGCAGAGGTAGAAGGAGAGTGCAGCAAGTAAGAGAAGAAAAGGTTGTGGATAGAGGTTAATTTATTGCGGACAGTTCTGGCATTCCATAGCATGCCAAAGAAAAGAGAGAACTTATGGGCTGGGGGCAGTAGACAACAGCCACAATGAGGGGTATGGGGCAGAAAGATGGACGGAATAGACTGCAAAAGAAGTGAAAATGAGAGAGTGGGGTAGGAAGGACTGTATGTACAGTTAGGGGGAGAAAATGAGACCCATATCACCACCTACTCTATCAGGTCTAGGGGTATGTGTGAAGTGCAAGCCTCCTTAGGAGAGTACAGAAACAGAGGTAGAAGGAGAGTGCAGCAGGTAGGAGAAGAGAAGGTTGTGGATAGAGGTTAATTTATTGCAGACAGATCTGGCGTTTCATAGACTGCCAGAGAAAGGAGGTAAGAAGGCGGGTGTATCTTGGTGAAAGGGTAGGGAAGAGAGAGACTGTGGGGGGTTCGGTGGGATGTCACCAGCAAGTAGTAATAGATTTTAAAGGCGCAGAAACAGTACAGAAAGAGAAAGCAAGAGAGTGAGGGAGCATGCAGTCAAGGAGAACAGACTGGGGAGGAGGAGAGGGAATAGAGCCAGCAAAGATAATACAGGGTGAATGATACAATGTAACAGATAATGGTGAATCACAGAGTACAATGTACAAGAGTACATTTTAAAACTTAAAATTATAGTGGAACACAAATGGATAAACAGGGTGGATATGGCAGCCAGAATGTACAATGTACCATACACAATCAGATGAAAATGTTAGTGGGACACAAATGGATAAACAGTTTAGATATGGCAGCCAGAATGCACATGTACCTGTTGAAGGAAAGATAAATGCATATTAGGCATAGGTAGATGAAGGAGGTCAATTCATCAGCGATGTTAGTTGAGGATGAAGATAGTGATGATGTTGATGTTATTCCCTGGATTAATTCACAAAGCACTTTTAATTGGGCTCTTGGAATTTGGCCGTGTGACCAGGATCCCACATGACCTTGCCTGATGTTTAAATAGATGTGCTTTGGGCCCTGAGTATGGATGGAATTATAATCTTGTCAAATTCATATTGAATTTTTCCCCTTTAAAATCTATTGGTAACATTGCAGAGCAGTAACCAAAGTTTTGGACAAGCAAGTTCTGAGGCCTGGTAACCTTCCTTATGCTGCTTTAGAAGCACAGCTACTTTGAATGATACCCCAAAAAAAGTCTTTAAAAATATGGCCCTCTTTGGTTAGAAGACTATCAATTACCCAGAGTTGGTCCTTGCCTGCTACTACTAGTAATACTAAATGTATTAAAATATGAACTTCCCAGCCTTATCCCTTCTCTTGCTCCCCCATTGTCATTAGGTACAGGGAGCCTATTGTATTGATACCCTTGAGCATTGAAACACAAGTCATATTTTTTCTTTTTACTCATTCACTCATCCTAGACAAATGTCCAAGGTATTTTGACCCCCTGCATTCCTAGTTTACTAGTTTATAAGTTTATAAGGCCCAGAGTATACTTGCTTTTTCAACACTATACCTTTGTATCTATAAATTTCAAGAAGATATTCAAGTATATCATTTTTTTCTATTTATATTTACTTTATAAGGTGAGGAGGAGGGATGTAGGTATGTGAATAATTTTTGATCCTTATATGAAATTAAAAAAAACAAAAGTTTTTTTTTATCAATGTTGTCAGCTAAAATGTGTTTATTGAGGGGAAAAGCTGTGTGAAAGAGTGTGGGCAAACTGCATAAACCTAACAGTTATGTTGAGTAATAAGGAATGAAGTGCATTTCAAGTATTACTGTTTAGATGGACTGTACCACAAACAATGGATGATATGTCAAATAAGACCAGTTCGCTTCAATATCTAGTAAGCCAGAAAGAAAGCCAGATTGAGGCAAGTGATGGGATAATGTAATACAACCAAGACAAACTAGGTAGACCAAAGCGTGCAAAACAACTAGCTTGCTAATAATATGCAGAGAAAACACTTAGCCTGGGTCTCTTACTAGGTACCCCTTGCTTAAGGCCTATGATTCCTATATTATAGTATTTTTAATCAAAAATGAAAAAAAAAAAACCTAAAGGCATATAGGCTGTTTACATAGATAAGTGAATTATCTCCTTCTGAGAGGTAATTCACTCAGTTTAGTAAATGAGATGAGACTTTGTTGACTTGAACCCCCCAAGCGGTATTCCTGAGTGTTTCTTTGGCATCCCCCATTATCCTTCTCCCCCCTGCAGGTCTTCCAGTGGTGTCCTCCTTCTTCCATCTTCTCCTGGCGTCTGCAGAGATGTTCTCCGGGGTTTGCATCAGTTCGTGCGGGAGGCGCATTGGTAAATTCAAAAAATGTTGTATTGGATTCAATACAAAATACCTGTAATAAATCCAATACAAATCTTTATATTATATGTATATATAAATATATTATATATATAATATATTTATAATATATATATAATATAATACATGCTACTGTACAGTTGTATTACATTTCGTTTCATTATTTATTTTTTTAAACAGATTTTTATGACTTATTATTAAATTTAATAAACATTGGACATATTTTGGTAAGTTATGCCTAAGAATTATAAGCCTACAATGGTAAATAAATTGCCATGCAAAAAAAATGTAACGCTTTTTGCATGGAAATACAGACAGAATTAGAACGCTAGGGAGGTTTCCTATCCAACCATGTGTAAGGAAAAATTCTATTTTTTTTTCTTTGTATGTAATAGATAATGGGTAAAAGTTATTACTTCTTCCAAGGTGACAATTTACCTTGGTAATCAATCAGTGTTAAGTTTCTTTAGTAAGTCAACCCCAATATCTTCAGTCAGCTACAGCCAAACACTTATTCTCTTTTCCCAATTTTTCAATCCAATTTAGAGAATAAAACTTTGCAGCAAGTCACACTTTGAGAAATTGTAGTATAAGGTATTTGTGTCAGAATTGTGGCTGTCAAATCAGCCAAGAACAGTACATTGCCTAGGATGTACATGATTGTTTTATCTCTCAAGTAGCATCTGTTAGGAGATGCTTATCTGTCCGGCGACTCTGTGCTGTGCACCATCGCAGTATAAAACACTGTTTATTCTGTCTGGGGGCAACCGATTGCTGGGAGACGTAACCAGAATCCTGAGGCTGAGCAGGGGCTTGCTATAGGTGAAGACTGTGGTGTTAGATTGGGGGACTGGTGTCTGATAAGGACTGGTGCTGATCAGGGCCTTGCAGCATCTCAGAAGTAGATACTGACTGAACAAAGATTATGGCATAAAAGAATTGAAGGAAGCATCAGTGGGAGCAATATTAGCTCTACAACTGGTAAAAAATATTTATTGCAGACATAGGACGAGCAGGCTCTTTACTCAATCCCCCTTTAGTCTTTGACCAAGTATGTATAAAGAGCTACCTGTAATGCGCCTGGGCATACAAACCACAGCCAACTCCAAGACTCCTTTGTCAAGCTTTATTGGTAGTCATAAAACAAAACAGGGTTAATCACAGGTGATTAGTCCAATAAGAGCGGCACAGAGGGGTAAAACAGAGACAGGTCAGGAACAATCCGAGGTCAGGGCAGGCGGAGTTCAAGCAGAATCAGGTATCAGACCAGGTCGCTATGGTAATGATAAAACAGGTTAATATAAACCGACACAGAGAGCGCACCCAAGCACACAGTACTCACAGAGGCTTATAGAGGGCAATGGTGTTCAGGACGGGTTCTCCTTAAATGGCCAAAGTGCCCAATGACCTTGCGCCACCTGGTGCCATTTGATTGGAGGGTAACTGAATCCCTTGCGGCCGATTGGCTGCAAGGAATTCAAACTATGTCCTGCCCCACGGCGAGGCAGCCGAGTGCCACGCCCTCGGGGGGTACAGGAGGCACGCATGGTAGCACACGCACCTCTTCCCACAGCACCCCTGGGGCGTGCCCTACTTTGCACCTTCACAGGAGTGCTGAGAACAGGACTTTCTGTAATCACATCCATAGGGATGCTGGGGATGCCGCCTGGCCCAACAGTAGTTCGAAAAACGATCAGAAACTATCCCTCTGCCTGCAGGGAGAGACATGCTGTGAGCAGGGCAGCAGCCTCGGCCATGCTGCCTGCTGCAGCGGCGTCTCCCTCTGCGGCTGTGATCCCCAGGGATGCCGCAGGCTCACTGGACAGGTAAGTTCCTTACACTACCTTGTCAGACACACTGTTTCCTTCCTATATTCATTCTTCAATAAAGCTCATTATTTAGGTCATGTGGAGCCAAAGGGGCCTAGGAAAGGGACTTTCATGTGTAATTTACTGACTCCTAGGGGAAAAAAAAATATGCTCTATTCCACACTAATGTTCTATCACCACTAAATTACAAGAAACTTAAACCTAAAAAATCTTGACTCACTGGTACGCTACTCTGGATCAGATACATAACTGATACCTCAAGGCCTCGAATCTTTGCTTGAGGTGTCAGAAGGACAGGGGAACAATGGTGTAAATTTGGTGGACTTATTACAGAAATAATTTGGTGGTCCGTTAATACAGAATTTTTGGCAGCAAGTATGTAGCATTGGCAAACAGATAACCAGGATCACGTTCCACTTCACGCCAGCTGCCTGTTTTCTGCATGACCAAGGAAAAACCATGGGTGCTTACAAATCCTTCTTGGCAACATCCTCCTAACACAACCTGTAGTTTAAGTCCAGTATTTTGAAAGTCCTTAACAGTCCCTCCAATCCAGGGCTGGCTTACCAGGGTGCAGAATACCTATCTGATGGAGGAATCCAGGTCTGTTTTTCAAAATAATGCAGATAAGTTTATGCAAACATGGACATCATGGGTTATGTTTTAATATTCTGAATCCTACAAACAACGAACACTGTTTTTTTCCTATTATTATTAATATTATTATCTCATTATTATTATTATATAATTATTATCGGTTAAGTAAAGATTGTAATGAATAAAGTCAGGTTTTTTCATCCCTTTATTTAAGTTATTTTGTGATTTACAGAAAAAATGCACTAGCCAAAAATATGTGTGTATATTTGTTCTTACACTATAAATGTTTTCTATACTGTTTTCACCATTAATGAACAGTTTTCTTTTCATTGTTGAAAAGGTCATGACAATGTGAGGACTGTATCATCATGAGTTCTCTAGTCAGATCTCTATGGGAGTATACAAAGAAATCACAACCTAGTATCGTAAGTTACTTGGTTCTCAGCTGTCATCTTGTCATACCAGAGAGATGAAATTATCCTGAAACAGAACTGTAACAATGCCAGTGCTCGAATATATATATATATATATATATATATATATATATATATATATATAAATATGTGGAATATGGAATATGTAGAGAGAGAAAGAAAAAAAGAAAGTAGTGGCGATTGGATGCTTCCGATCAGAGTGGATCTGGACTCAATTATTAGCTATTCCAAACTTGGATTAGAACACAGAATTTGAGAACTCCAGCTTAATTTCAAGTTTGTGCACACAGGAAAGTCATCTAATTGGCATTCCTGTCTCTGTATTCTACAAAGAGTTGAAGTCAGTGCAGCCCTCCATAAAAACAGTGCATAGCTATGTAGGGCACCATTTTTTGCTACTCTGTCAGACAGAAAAGAGCTGGGAGCTAATAACATAAATATATAAAAATGAATACAGTGCTTGCCATTCTCTGCTACTGATAGTCAGGGACATAGTTGGGAGATAATAGGGACAGATTTTTTTTTTGTTTCAAAGGTTGAAATGCATATTTTTGGTGAAAAATAACAGTAAATGGTTTATTTACTCAATTTTACTAACTTTGAACAGCTTAGAGGCAGTCTGAATACTATTTTTGGTATACATCTTGTAGCCACCCCCACCCCCCGCAATAGCAATAATCTGGAGAAATGTGGTAAAAAGCCACTAGATGTCGATCTCAAGGACTGTTTCTTATTCTTGTATACTTATAAATATTAATTACCTGTTATCACAGAGTTCATCTACAGATAGCACAGTTTGTTTCTGCTAGCATAGTCATAAATCCCAGATCAGAGCACTGTATGTGATATATAAGGGGGATTCCAGGAAGTACTGTCAGAAATGGAGCACATAACCACCAATACAGAAGTGCTTCCCCCAGACCAGAGAAAGAAACTAACAGGGGAATGTGTCATATTCTTCTAGGGGGATTATTGATGCACATTACTTCTGTGTTCCTATTTGGTCTGTTAACAGAGGTATACCTGACTCTTTTGTTAGTATATTATGTACAGTGCTGAGTAGATGCAGGCCTGTGCAGTTGTGTGCATGTGATGGGATTTACCTTTTAATTACACTATTAAGTGAACCTATCTGTATTAAAGCTTACATAAAGCTATCAGTACTCTGAATAGGTGTAGTACCTTCTTGGCCTGGAAGAAAAGGATAAAGCCAGGTTTGGCAACTGACAGGCCATAGGGATCTAGAGGTTTGGTTGAAGCAGCAGGATACAGACATTTTTGGGACTTAGTCGCAGATTACATAAACTAACACTGAGTTTTATTGTCACACTGTTGACTTCTTCAGAGACAAGCTACTCTTCAAGCTGTTCTAGTGCCTGTTGGAGGATCTCCTCATCACCACCATTCTGGCTCAAAGGAATTCCAGCTGACAGCCCCTGCTTTATTCTTCAGGGGCCCCTGCAACTGAACTTTGCTTCAATCTATATCTGGAGATATTTTTGCTCCGCATGTGTACACAACGCAACCAGGACTCCTGTTGGGTTTATTTGCACATATACTATTTTTATGTTTCATAGAATGCATGTTGAATGCCTATGCTGTTAAATACAATTTACTAAATAAACATAACCAGCATGATGGCTTAGAGGTTAGCAATCTGGCCTTTGCAGAGCTAGGTCCCAGGTTTGAATCTTGGCCTTGACACGCTCTGCATGGAGATTACAGGTTCTCCCTGTGTTTGTGTGGGTTTCCTCCCACATTCCAAAGAACATACAATTAGGTTATTTGGCTTGCCCGCAAAATTGACCTTACACTGTATTAGAGATTAACATACATAAAGACATTAATATACGATTGAGGTAGGGACATTAGATTGTGAGCCCCTTGAAGGACAGCTAGTGACATATGACCATGGACTTTGTAAGGCACTGTGTTATTGTTGGTGCTATAAAAATATTTGTGTAATAATAATAAACATGATGTTATTTCCAGTGTTTGTGTATAGATGCCTTTAATGCTGTTATAGTATGTTTGGTGCAGTAATTCACCTCATATAGAATACTGGTTAATTTCTCAGGAAAGCAATCTCCTCTGCACTCAGAGGCCCTATCCTTGGTAGAGGCACTGCCAATCCTATTAACAAATCCACTCATCCACATAGCGAAGGCTTTAATTCTCACTGAACCCTATAGATTTAGTGCTATAGCCTGTATGGAGTGGACCATCTGATAAAACCCCTCCCCCCTAAAACAGTGCTACACTCTAAATTGTATAAAACATATATGGTACCACACTAGTGGCAGACTGTGTAGTCCGGTCTGAAGTGACAATTTCATCTGGTGCACTGAAAACTCCCTCTGACATGACACCCAATGGTGGACAAGACAGCACATGAATGGCATTCTCAGACAATGCTGACCAAACATCCATTTTCCTGGCCCAGTAATCTATCAGGTAGAGAGTAAATAATCTGGCTCTTCCGGACATACCGGGTAAGATGATACCATCTACACTGATCTTCTAACTGCTGCTTGTTATGCCACAGTGGCTGGTTGTAATTGGCATTCATGTCCAAGAGGCTGATGTTGGCTCTATTCGCTTGTTGGTGCTTCTGGTGTTGCTGATGTTGGGTCTGGCAGCTGCAGTGGGTCACTGAGATATGCATGCCGTTGAGATGAGGCACTTGGTCTGCACTTTACGGGAAAGGGGTGTCCTGAGGTGGTTGTAAAATGTTTGCTTATAATGTAGCTTTTGCTTCCTCATTACCCCTCTTTGAGCAATTACCCTCATCATAAGCATGATCCTGTAAATGTCTACAAAACTGATAACCTGTATCATCTCCTAGCTTCATATTTAACATACCCTTTTCCGGTACTTCCTCCTGCCCTTTCTTATCCTCCTCTTTATGTAGCCCATCTACCTCTACCTCTTGCTGCAGTGGTGGACCATCCTCACAAAAGTTAAACTCCCTAAAAACACCTCCATGTCCCTTAAGCAAAGAATGAAAGGCATCCTCCTGTTTCTAATGCTTCATCAAATCTAGCATAGCTTCTAACATGAAAAAAAGAGGAAATACATCACTAATGACGTTGTTACCTGGCTGACAAATTTACGAGTTTTAATAAGTACCTAGCTATTAAACTGTCACTGCCTTAAGCAAAAGAACCTCAATATTTTTGCATTGTGTTGCATCATTAAGTCAGTTACCATTTTCACACTTAAAAAAAAAAACAGTAAGGTGACATGGAAAACAAGAAAACAAATGGAAATTCAGTACAATTAGCATGTTTAACAAGAAAGGAAATCAGATATAATCTTCATACTAATCGTATATGAAAATCTAGAATGTAGAGAATACTAATATATAAAATTAACATTTTAATTTCTAGTAATAAAAAAACTTCTCATAAATTTTTACACAAAAAAGGTACATAGTTTAACAGGCCCTGGTACTGTTTTGTACAAAGCAGAGTATTGGAAAAATACCATACCCACATTCCATAAGTTTAGGTACATTTTGTAATTATTATTATTATTATTAATATTAATATAATAATAATAAACATTATTTATTTAGTGGCAACATATTATGCAGCAGTGCACATAAAATAGGGTTGAAAATGACAGATAGATACAAACAATGACACAGGAGGAGAGGAGAACCCTGCCCAGTAGAGCTTACAATCTAACCCTAACCACTGCAATGGGTCTCATTTCCTTTGTGAGGTAAACCTCATGCACTCTATTAATCTGTTATCATGTGCTCACACAGGTGGTCCAATAAATGGGATGGTAAATTCTAGTGGGTGGACAGAGCATGAATCATTTTGTGGCATGGGAGATTATTCTATCTCTGCAAGGCCACAATTAATTATTTATACAATATAAGATGTCATAGCCAAGACATCTTGCAAGCCAGGGTAGCTCATCAGAAACATTTTCACCACCAGATTCAACACATGCACAAAGCAGGGATCATGAGTGAATTTACCCAGCTGCAGCACAGCCACAATATAGGTCAGTGACCAACCACATTTTGGGAGTAGCGGGGTGAAAGGGATGAAGAATCAGAGGAGAAATAGACCCTAGAGCTCATTCTCTTAAGTGCTCTACTGGGTGACCTTCAGCATGGACCTGTCAGTCCTTTGTAAGGCACAGTGTGCCATATAAGACATGTAGTGTCCCAGCCTGTAGCCACTGCTCCCAGGTATCTGCTATCGCATGGACCTAGCTACAAAGTGCAATTAGCAAGGATTCAAAACAGTTATTACTGGGCCATGAATTTTATCCAAAGAAAATAGTTTAGAAATGCTCAGAGTTGCTCCTCAACATCTTGATAATTGAGTTAAAACTGACCATTTTATTAATCACTTAAAAAATAATGTACAGTTTTACATAGTACACATTCAATACATTTGTAATGTTTGATACTAACCAAGAAATTGGACTATTGTCCAGAATTGTATGAGTATGCAATCCAGGTGCTGTCCTATCCACCCTCAAGAGATCATTACAAAGAACAAGAGGTCACTCTTTGCGTCTGGAGGAAAAGAAGTTTAAGCTCCGGATAAGGAAGGGATTGTTCACTGTAAGGTCTGTGAAAATGTGGAATCGGCTCCTTCAAGAAGTCAGCAACTACTATAGATTACTTTAAAAAAAAGCTGGATGTTTTTCTGGAAGCACAGAATATAACTGGGTATTAAGTCTCTAAAGTAAAAAATAACAGTGACTGTTGATCCAGGGAACATCCCATTGCCTCATGGAATCAGGAAGGAATTTTTTCCCCCTGTTGAAGCAAATTGTACCAGGGTTTTTATGCCTTCCTCTGGACCAACTCTGTCTTATAGGGTTTTATATCTGGGATATGATTATTTCCCTAGTGGTTGAACTTGATGGACTTATGTCTTTTTTCAACCTAACCAACTATGTACCGTATTTCCCCATGTATAAGACGCACTTTGTTTCGAAAAATGTGGGGTCTAAAAACAGGGTGTGTCTTTTACAATGGTAGATTTTTTTTACTGAAAATCAAACTTTATCGCGCTTGTAGTTTCTGCGATTTTTTTTTAATTAGAGTTATACAGGTACGGATGCCTACGCAGCACACTTGCGCTATGGAGGTAAAAAAGCCATGGCTCAGAAAAGATTTGCATACAGTGCTGAATACAAATTAAAAGTGATCCAGCTTGCAAAATAGAATGTGCTGCTGAATGTAAATTTGGTCCTCCTCCAACTGAGAAAACAGAGACTGGCTACAGGAAGAAGAGACCTTACTGAAGATGCCACGGAAGAAGAAGGCCATGAGAGGCAAATCAGCAAAATGGCATGATTTGGAGAGGGATTTAATGATATGGGTTGAAGAGCAAAGGGCAATCAGAATTCCTGTGTCTACAAAGAGGGTTTAGCATGAGTCAAGAAGAATTGCTGGTGAACAAAAAGTTACTTCATGAAACGACATGGACTAAGCATGCGTACATGCACCAGACTTGCCCAAAAGATGCCTAAAAGCTATCAGCAGAAAGTCTTTGAATTTCATCGTTTTGTCATTCAAAGTCGGAAGACACATCAGTTTGAGTTGGGAAAGATTGCAAATATGGATGAGGTCCCCCTTCAATTTGATGTATCAAGAAACAGAACTGTTGATAAGAAGGGGTGAAGACTGCAACTGTGAAAACAAGTGGACATTAACCTCCCGACCATTAAGCCCGACCTTCGTACGGGCTAAAAAAAGTTGCTCTTTTCTTTAAGCCCGAGATTTTCCGTACATTAAAATCCCCACTTACCCAGGTAAGTGGGGATTTTAATGTAGGGAAAATCTCGGTCTCCCTGTGCTTATCCAGCGTTGGGTTCGTGTTCCAGCGTCGTCCTCGGTCGATCGTCGTCCGTCGGTCTCCCTCTCCAGCGTCGGGTGCCTTCTCGTATACCAGCGGGACCAGGTAAGAAGCCGGAAGGCGGAACACAAGATGCCGGCCGGCTTCTTACCTGGTCCCGCTGATCATCCAGCGTCCTTCTCGTTCCAGCGCCGGGTGCTCTCTGAAACAAGAAGCCGGCCAGCGGAGGAAAAAAACAGCCGGCCGGCTTCTTGTGCGTGCGTTCGCGATGACGTCGGCGCGTGTGCGGGAAATTCAAATTGAAACTCATTCATTCATTTTGTATTGGATTGAATACAGGAGTTTGTATTCAATCCAATACAAAATGAGAGTTTGAATTTTGTTCTCATTTTGTATTGGATTGAATACAAACTCCTGTATCCAATCCAATACAAAATAATAGAAAATATATTTATGTGGTTTTGTCTATAGGTATGTGACGGACACTAGGGAGGTGTTTTAGAAAAATATATTACTATACATTATACCGAATTATCGCATTTTCAGTATTTTTCATTTATTTATGTATTCTTGTTTAAGCTGAATTTTGTGTTTTTCCTTTAATTTTATTAAAAGTAATTTTTTTTTTTTTACATGATTGTGTGTTTCAAACATTTTTTATATTCATATCTACTAGACCCCTATTCGGACATATTTCTGTAAGTTACAGGTCTACAATTTAAAAAAAAAAATTTCATGAAAACCTGTAACACTTTTGGTACAGAAATCTAGACCTCAGTGTAACGCCTAGGTGGTTAAAAGAGCCATTATACAGTTGTTCTAGCTTGTTGTGCTAACGGAACCAAGCTCCCTCCTATGCTGATTTTTAAATGCAAAACAATGCCAAAAGAAGACATTCCTTGAGAAGTGATTGTCCACGTTCAAGACAAGGGTTGGCTGGATCAGGATGAGATGAAGATCTGGTTTGAGAAAGTTTGGAGCAGAAGACCAGGTGCACTCTTTTGCAAGCCTGGTCTATTGGTGCTTGATCAGTTCAGGGTACACATAACCGAAAAAACAAAGAAGATTGCTGCAGATAAAAAAACAAAACTTGCAGTTATACCTGGAGACTTGACATCACAGGTCCAACCACTTATTGTCAGCATTAACAAACCCTTCAAAGCTGCTATGAGAGAAAAATGGACCCAATGGATGAAGGCTTCTGAGGACAAATTAACACCAGCAGGAAGAGTGAAGAGTCAAGTCATTTAAGAAGTTTTGCATTTCAAACGCCATAGATGGAACTGAGGATGAGGCAATATATGAAGACAGTGATTCGTCACAGATGAGGACAAGTCATATGGATGAAGAACGACAAGTCATATGGATGGACGAAGAACTGTCATATGGATGAGAGTTTTGACAGTCATGAGGAGTTGTATGATTTCAATGAAGAATAAAGTTCAATACCGTAAGTTCAATAACTTTATTTATTTTTATGATCAAATTATTTTTTTTCCAAATTTCGGGTCCCAAAATCAAGGTGCGTCCTATACATTGAAGTGTCTTATACATGGAGAAATACAGTAATATGTCAGAAAGAGCAAAACGGACTATACCTTCTACCAGCAGTGTGGAGAGATTGACGTACATTAAAATTAATTAACCCTGGATTGGTGACCTGTTTCATTCACTTGTTCCTAATGCTAAAGAGTAATGGCACCACCAACAAGCATTCCAGTGCCACCACAATAACCACAACTACCAACAGAACAATTTAAGGTGAATGGAAAAATGGCAAAAGGCAATGTTTTTCCTATTGTGTAAAATTTTTTTCTTTGCACAAAAGTGAACAAAACATAAAAATTCAGACAGCCCAAATGCTGTCCATGGTTTCTAAAAACTCAAAATAATCTAAAATAATAATTTTAAAGAATTTCCTAAATCCAAACACTGTCTCTGATTTTCTGAATCTGATTAATTGATCAATCTAACTTGGATTTTCCCATCCCGTTCACCTTAACTAATGAGGTATTTTGTTATATTACTCTATAAAACTCTATACACCCTGGCATGCTTCTAGCAATTTCTTGCATACCAAAAAAATAACTTTTGAATGTATAAATTGCAATACATATCCATGCTGATCAACTGTGTTACAGTACCTTCTCCCTGGCCAGTCCCTACATTATGTTTACAAATACCAAATACTTGAATAAAGCATCACTTTAATGTCAACCTTTTACTAGGAGAATATGTAAACTGCTTTTTTGGGGTTCTTAATTATACCACATACCTGGTTAGTGTTCCTATACTCTGCCTGTAATACTTTCTGAAACACTGGCCCATAATGCCTATATGCAGTTCAGGTGTTTAGCTGTTCTTGGGCCAACTTGCCACACAGCCACAGGCTTGTTTCAGGCTGAAGCTTGACTAAAGCCACTAAAACCAAAAAGATTAGCCATACATCCAAGTCAATTAGTATTCTTTACAAAAAAAATTTGTAAAACTTTGTAATCTGGTAAAGTTAGGTCCTCTTTAAGGGCATATATAACCAATATAGCATACGCTGACACATCTGTAAAAGAGGTACAGACTCAGGTCTGGTCACCAATCTGTACTGATGTGAAACAACTGGGCTGATTTATGGAAGTCTTGAATTTGTGTTCAATACATTGTGTGAATATTTAATTATTCAATTACATAAAAAGCACATGTTTACATATTTAATTTGACATCATTGGGTAGATGATGTAACACACCTTAACAAATTTTTTCTCAAATTCCCATGGCGTAATCGCCCACAAGTGTCCGTACAAAAACTATATTTACCCATGTCAGCGTGGGGGGGGGGGGGGGTAGAGTTAATTTCCTGAATTTAAGAGCCTATACCTTGTGTTGGTGTTCGAGTTCATGTTGTCCTCATATTTGACCCCAAAATAGCGGTTCGATTTCGGGCAGATCCGACCCAAAAAACACAGAATTCAACTTTGCAAATTCATGTTTAAAAATATGTTTAAAAAAAAAAATGGCAAACTCCAGATAAACTCTTAATGGAGAATTCATGAATTCATCTGAGTTCAGTTACCAAGGTCACCGGGTTGTACTTATTATTGATAATTACAGCCAGGGGAGCGTGGGAACTTGCGGTCACAGTTGATTGGAGGCACGCGAGTTCTGAAAAAAAAAACGAATTCCCCCCCCATAGACTTTAATGGTGTTGGAATTCAGCGCTCGATCACCCTAAAAATATCGGGCTATTTGATCGAAGAGCTGCCGAATCGAACACTCAGCTTTTCGACCAGCACTACTTACAACTCGGCCTGTTTCACAAGACATATTATTAATTGGATCAAAGGGACTTCATACTTCTTGAACTATACTCTAGAAAGAGTGGTAGCATACCTGTGAGACCTCAGGGTGCTACTACACTGTACATTCCCATCACTTGCCTCTTACTTAAAACACAACATGCTCATTAGAGACACTATCCTAGCTTGGAGGGAGGTGAGACAGAAAATAAATTATCCTTCAGCCTTTCCTGTTACTTACCTATCTGTGGAAAACCTATGTTTCCACAGGGGGATACACAGTATTCCAAAAGTGGAAATGCAAAGAAATAGAACTAGCGGGAGATCTATACAATTAAGAAATAGGTCTTATTCCACATACCAGTTGCATCCCTTGTACTATTTACAAGTAACCAATCTTTTTAAATAACTGGTGAGATGTTCAGGGGGCACTATGCTATACCTGGTATGACAATTTTTTGTTCCGCTCATCCCCTTCAATATTGAATACCTATAAATCGCTTCAAGACTACTTTATTAAACCCCTAGCAAGCCCTAATGTGTGTAGATGGGGAAAGGAACTGAATAATGAGGATGTTGCCTCCACTGTTGCGCAGGGATATCAAGCTGTAGGCAAAGCAATGATTAATGAGTTATAGAGGTAAACCCAATTTAAACTTTCTATTGGGCATATAAAGTCCTCAGACCCCAAGAGGGGACAAAGCCTGGTACCAAACCAGATTTTACATGCCCTAAAGGGAAAGCATCTTCAGCCTCACTGGTTCAATGATTGTGGTCTTTTCCATTAATTACTCATTACTGGCAGAGGATAGTACAGTATATATATGCAGTTACAGGTTATTTTGTCCCTGCCAACTCCGACCTGTGTCTATTTGGTTGCTGGGGCGAACTCTTCGATGTGGTGCAGGGTAGGGGAAGGGGAGGATGGATTTCAGTGTGTCTTCTGAGGGCAAGACGTGCCTTGCTCACAACTTGGATTGATCCTCTCCCCCCTAAGCTAGATAATATGACGGGTGCCCTGAAAACAATATTCCATAGAGAAGCATTAGAAGCTGAACTAAATAATGACACACATATAAACAAATTCTTTGAAAAAGAATTTATGTTTATAATTATTTTTCTTTCTTATTTCTTGTATTTCACTATTTTTCACAGCAACATATGTTATAATAACCAAGGTCCCTGCTACCTAGGTAGCATATCTTTTTTCTTGAATGTCCAGTTTTTTTTTTTTTGATTGATCCTGTTGTATGCAAAATGTTAATAAAAAGATACTTAAAAAAAGTACTCGGAGTACAGTATATATTGCATACGTTGATACATGTTAACCACCGATTAAACACTCAATATTCTCAGTTAAAGCAGAACCAATCTGAAAATAAACACCAGGAGGTAGTACTATATGACACAAGAGTCATGTCATATAATTATTATTATTATTATTATTAATATTATTATTAATAATAATAAACATTATTTATATAGCGCCAACATATTACACAGCACCATACATTAAATGGGAGTTGCAAATGACAGACAGATACAGACAGTGACACAGGAGGAAAAGGACCCTGCCCAGAAGAGCTTAGAGTCTAGGACCAATGTCTCTTTTGTAAAAAAACACTTTTGTGAAAAAAAAACTCTGCTTTAACCCTCTGTACACATATATACTGGCAGATAGAACCAAGAATCACTGTTCTCATGAAATATTTGCAAAAAAAGTGGAACGGTATATAGCAGTGTGTCTACTAGGCCACTAGATGTTAGTAAGGACACAACAAAGTATAAATCTTTGCCTCACTTTCCAAAAATCATTAAAATCTGTTTTGGTGTTACCAGCTATTTATTACCATGACCATTGGCCACTTAGCCAAGCACTGCATCATAGGAGAAGGTCCCCCATACCAGGAAAATCAGCTCAGATAGCACAACCTAAGCAGAACAGGTGCATAGGAAAATATGGTATTAGTTGGGTGCATTTTTTAACAACAGTTCATACAATACTTGGTACTAATTACAAAGGCCATATTCAGCGTCACATTTAAATTTAGTTAGTTTCTAGTACTGTATGAATGAATAGAGCAAGATTTAGCAATATTCTAACCATTGTATTACTAGAAATATTTCCAAACACTCAAATCCTTTATGAAAGCTTTTGAATTAGAAGGATTTTGAGTACGGAAAGTAATGTGTAGTTTGGTTGTCAGCATGGGTACTGTGTTGAAGAGCTGTTGTGCTGTGTTCTGTTGTTGCAAAGCTGCAGTGAACCACACAATAGATTTTTACAAAGTTTGTAGCTTACTGCTATAGCTTTGGCCTTTTAGGGATTCATGGCTGGCTTCAAAGTTAGAGATGCCAGATAAGAATATAATAATGGATCTATTGTCTGGTTACCTAGTGTTATTATTATTATTATTTTAATATTACCCACCTGGGCATTTCACTGATGTCTAGAATTCTGTACCAAAATCGGTACAATGTTTTCATATAATTTTTTTTTTTTTAAATTGTAGACCTGTAACTTACAGAAATATGTCCGAACATGGGTATGAATATCATGAATATAAAAAAAGTTTGAAACACACAATCATGTAACAAAATTTACTTTTAATAAAATTAAATAAAAAACACAAAAAATTAGCTTAAACAAGAATACATAAGTAAATAAAAAAAAATGAAAATGCAATAATTCGGTATACTGTATAGTAATATATTTTTCTAAAACACCTCACTAGTGTGGTAAATTTTAAAACAGAGTCCAATGTCACATACCTATAGACAAAACCACATAAATATATTTTGTATTATTTTGTATTGGATTGGATACAGGACTTTGTATTGAATCCAATAGAAAAAATTTGAAATTCCTGCTACGACCCCGTCGATGGGCGCATGCACTGACATCATCAGGAATCGCCGAGGGACGCGTACGCGAACGCCGGGTGTTCTAATTCTTTCCGAACTTCCGTACCTCCATGCAAAAAGTGCTAATATTTTTTGCATGGAAATTTATTTTAGATTGTAGGCTATAATTCACCAAATTACTTACAATAATTACTTATAATTCACCGAATTACCGCATAACTCACCGAAATATGATATATGAAATATAAAACATAAAAAAAAAATCTTTAAAAAAAAATCTTAAAAAAAAATAGTGTATAATGTAAAGTAACTGTATAGTAGCTTATAAAATATATATATAATACAATTATATATATATTATTTAAAGATTTTTTTGTATTGGACTCAATAGAGCTTTTTTGTGTTAAGTTCAATGCAAAGTTATTTGAATTTCCCGCCTCGCCTCCCGCCCGCACCGACGCATGCAGCGACGTCACCGGGAAACCCCGGAGATCATCACTGCACACGCAGGGAGAAGATGAAAGAAACTTGAAAGGAGCGGTCAGACAGATAGGAAGCAAACCAAGAGAGAGCAGTGTCACTGATACCAATGGAGCACATGATTTGTATTAGAACGGGGTGATCAACAGTGTCAAAAGGAGGAAAGATCAGTGAGAAGGAGCAGTGAAAAGTTGCCTTGAAACTTAGCTCTAATGAGGTCATTGGCCACTTTAGTAAGGGCTGTTTCAGTGGAATGGGCAGCTCTAAAACCAGACTGGAGAGGGTCAAGGAGAGAGTTAGTGCTCAGGTAATCAGGTGCTCAGGTTTTGTAGACAAGGCGTTAAAGAAGTTTGAAGACATATGGGAGAAGGGAGATAGGACAGTATTTAGAGGGTAGGGAGTTGTCCAGTGATGGTTTCTTTCGGATAGGGAGAATTATGGCTTGTTTGAAAACTGAGGGGTATGTACCAGTAAAAAGGGAGAAGTTGAATAGTTCAGTTAGGGCAGCGGCCAGGGTGGAGGAATGGGCACGGAGTAGATCAGAGGGAATTGGGTCAAGCGGACAGGTAGTACATGGAGATGATGAGAGAAAAGAGGAGACTTCGTCCACAGTAACAGGGCTGAGGGAGGCCAGTGATGATTTACAGGTTGAAAAGGTGGGTATGGTTGGAGTGGCTCGGTGAGCAGGGACATCGTGTCTGATTTTGTCTATTTTATCTCTAAAGTAGGTGGCTATGTCTTGGGCAGAGAAGGATGTTGTGGGGGGAGCAGGTGTGGGGTTTAGGAGGGAGTCAATTGTTGAGAAGAGGTTGCGTGGGTTGGAAGCTTGAGAGGAAATGACTGCAGAGAAATAATTTTGCTTGGTGACAGTGAGCTCTATGTTAAAGCTTTGTAGCTTAGCTTTGTAATCCATGAAGTCAGCGCTGAGGCCAGATTTTCTCCACTTGCGCTTAGCTGCACGAACAGTCTTAGCTGCACGAACAGTGTAGCTGTTTGGTGTGATTGTTGTGCCAGGGTCGGGGGTTGGCAGGGCACGGGTAGTGGAAGGTGGCAGGGGCTACTTTATCCAAAGCCAAGGAAAGATAGTGGTTTAACATGGTGGCTGCTTCATTTGGGGAGGTGATTTTGGAGAGGGCGCGGGTTAGGGACGCAAGGCAGTTTGAGAAAAGGTTGTGGTCAAAGTTACAGATATCTCTCTGCCATTGACCAGGTCTGGGATGTGGCAAGGGAGGGCAAGAGTTCTATAGGTTGAAGGTGATAAGGTGATGAAGGTAATAGTGTTAAAGCAATATCAACTTCCATATGATTAACAAAGATCTGTACAGATTTTTAAAGTATTTTGAAAAATGTGGATGTCGCTTAATATGTTTTTTAATTACATGTTCCAAACAAAAGAGAAAGCTTTTTTATTTTCAATAACTGTGATGTTTGTTCTAAATTTGTTTGTATGTGAATGTGTAGAATTTACTCTGTGATTTCCTTTTCAGATTCATTATGGTTTTAATTAAACTAATAGTGTTTTTAAAAGACCAAACTACCTCTTTCGTGTAGGATTGAAGGGTTCCTGAAAAAGGAAAAGACCTCTGGGATACAATTCAAGGACTTTACAAATGCTTAGCAAATGCTGTAAATGTTTTTTTTTTTACTGGGTGTTCCTTTGTGAGATTGAGAAGATAGCATTCACTGTTTAATGGTTGTAATTAAATATAAGACTACTGACGTTTTGCATTTCAACCACAAGATGTCGCTGTTTCTTAACACAGCTGAATAGGTTGCCAGTTTTCATATTGACAGGAAGTGTGGTTGTTCTGGAGAGGAAACAGGAAGGAGGAGAGCAGACATCTTGCAAGGACTGTGTGTGTAAAAGAGAATCCATTCGCATCCAAGGGTCAGCGTGTTCCTAGAGACTCAGAAGCTGTGGCTGAGTGAAGCTGACAACCATCCAAGGTAGATCCTGTCCAGAGGAAAGAGGATTGTTGTCCAGAAAGGCTGAGAGAAGCTGAGGAACCGAGAGCTGTCTGTCCTGCAGGACCTCATGTTTGCTGAAGAGACTTGTTGCTGTTTTTCAGTTTAAAGACATTGATGGATCCAGAACAAGACCCGGGTCAGTAAAATCGTGCATGCACCGCATTATAGGATTGGCGCCTGAAACACCAAAGACTGAGATTATACCTGCAATAGTTAGTAAGTTAGGGTCTATGTATGTGGCAGGTCATATTAACCAATCTTGAAAAGGACGCTGTGCTGACCTCTGGGGTGAATGTATTTAATGTGTTTCATTTGTGTTATTGTTTGGAATTTTGTTTATTGTAATATTACGCAGTAAAGTACGTTTTTTTTATATGAGCTGGCATCCGTGTTGTGTTCTCTGTTCGTGACTTCGCTGTATCCTAGAAAGCCCCCGGTACACGGCTTACACCTTTTTTACTTTATTCTGATTCAGTGACTAATTAACCCTTAAACTGTTGAAAAATATTTGTTTAGTAAATTCAGATAAATATTTTCCCACCATGCTGTTTTAGCAGACAAGTGTATTAAACACTTTATTAATTACATATTGAATTGGTTATAGTGTTGCTTGGTTTCTCAGGCAATTCCTGGTAAGTGCCTGTTTTAGATATATGACCTAAACAAGACCATGATAAATGATTAGCATTTCAGTTCAATATTGTCATATTTAGGTCTTTATCATATGACCTAAATATCACATGTTAAGTAATAATATTACATAGTAATTTAGTTTTCTTGTACTATTGGATGTCAAAAGGATCTGTATTTCCTAAAACAAAAAAAAAAACAAACAAGTATGAGCTTTTGACACAGGTTTTTCTTTTTTTTTTTTTTCTTTTTTCTTTTTTTTTCTTTTTAACAAATGATATATATGAGGTCTTTTCAAAATCTTACCCATTGGGAAAGACTGAAAAGAAATGTGATTAGTTATTCGGTGTTGCTGATGTGCTAGACATGTTCTAGTGATCAGGAATTCTACCACACTTATTAGTTAACATGTTGAAAAGAAAAATGATAGATGGTCTCTAAAGATGACTATCCACACCAAGTTTCAAATGAAGCTGAAGTAGTAATCTACCCTCACATATTTTTCACTTATTTGCAATACATAGTTACAGGAATAAAGAATCCCCTGTGACTGGTAAACAGGGATCTAGACAAAGGTTTCCCTGCCAGGATAAGACAAGTATAGAGAAGAGTGAAAAGTTCAATGTATGATGGATGAGCCAGCAAGAGGTAAGGTCACACTGTCAATGACACACAAGAGAGGATTCTGGGATTAAAATGGCATCAGTTATGATATTAAAGGAATATTTAAAAGATTTCTTTAGCAAGGTACGCTTTGCTAATTTTTTGACAGCTGATGAAAGAGCGTCTGGTGGTGAAAATCAGAACAAAGGTCTTCATGTTTACTGAGCTACAAGAGCAGCTTTAACACAAAAGGTGTTTGTTAAAGCACCTCTGATAATTTTTTAAAATGGCAAGCTTGCTACAAGAATTCAATCATCTTTAAAAAAAATACAATGGCAAGTGTATTCCAAGTAAAGTGATGCAGTTTGATTGACAATATTGTCAATATAGTAGATATAATAATCAATATTTGCTGTCTTAGTTATTGCATAAGTAAGCACATATTGACAATCAAGCAACGGTTTATGATAACCTGCAGATTGAAAAGTTTAGTTATGCTATCAAGTTGTTAATTTATTAAATTGACATTCTTATATTTTATTTAGGACATTTGTTATTAGGTGTTTTTTTAATTATACCCTTACAGTAACACTTCCTGGAGAGAAATCTGACATGCAGCTCCTAATGGACTATACTGTGAGTATATATTGTTGCATGAAAATACAGGATGCCACATTTACAGGGTATTTGGCATGATCCATCCCCATTTCACCTTTAAAAGAGTTCAAAGGACCCGGATAAGTTTATATTCAAATGTTGTGATGTAGAATTGCAGTTTTTTATTTGGGATCCAGGCCCAGAGTGTCCTGGAAGGAATGGGTGGGTCAGGCACTCCTCTCCTTTTTCAGACCAGAGATTAGGGATTCCTCTGATGCACCTGGCCATGTATAAAAAGGCACCTGCCTTGTGTCGGGGGAAGTGGTTGCCTGAGGCCAGGCAGTGGGGCTGTGTGCAGCCTGTGGGCTGGTAAAGCTGAGGAGGTCTCCCATTATCTAGGTCGTGGGACCAATACCCCGATGGGTGCTGCAGTCTGAGGCTGTCACCCTTCAGAAAGGGGAGCTCGATTTGAGGGAATCTTGATGGTGATTAACCAGGAGATTCCACACATATATTGGTTAACGGGTAAATGTCCCTTTTAGTTTATTTGCAGAAAAGATAGTGGTAAATGTCCAATGACCTCGCGTGTAAACAGTAGAGGCAAATGTCCAATGACTGAGCAGATAACAGTGCTGGTAAATGTCCAATGACTTTGCAGATAACAGTGGTGATAATAGATTGCAGACAAACCTTGGAGGTTATAGACAGAAGATCAGATGGAAAGCGGAGGATGCATGAGTAGCAAGGAGCAGGAACCAAGAATCAGGAACAGGAGCCAAGAATCAGGAAACAGGAAGTTGTCATGATCAATCCGCACTGGAAATCATGGAGCCTTCATATAGTGCCGTCCTAGTCTCTGATTGGAGCTCGCACTGGGCATGTGTGAAGTGCGGTGCAAACTGAGCATGTGCAATAAGGTTCATTTAGACATAGGTTTGTGACAGAGGCTGAGTGCAGGGTGTAATGCCGGTGGGAGCAGGGCTTGGCAGCCTATGCTGTGGGACTACAGACTTTGAAGTGGCACCACACTCAATCCTGGAGTAGCCACTTAGGTAGCAAGACTTTATTTACTTGCCTGTGGGCCTTTGTGCCTGAGTTGGAATAAACAAACTTTTCTGAAGCATTACAGTGTCTTGCGATGAGCTGATCCTCCTAAAATTTCTATATATACTCCTTAATAGGCAATAGCAGCATTTTTTTTTCTTTGTAGCCCATCATATTGCAAAGAAATGGAAACCTTTGGCCTGGCCTGGAGAGTAAATGCATAGATGCTTTATTTACTAATGCATCTATGATACACCAGCAGTGTGCAACAATCTGTAGCCTACATAAAGTTTGGGTTACTATGAAGTGTACACTGAAGCATCTAAAGATCCTATCTTTGCAGTGGTGTGCCTAAAATAAAAGTGTGCTGTTCTGTAATGTTTTGGGGTCTGATTTTACACTTGCCTCCCATGTTGAAACACAACCACTTTAAGTGCATACTAAAAATCATTTAGGACCAATACAAAAGTAAGGGTTTATTAACCCAATCTTTGGTGGAGAATCAATCACTACGTTTGAATATATATCGGTGAAAAATATTCTCCACCAGTGACTGCTGGATGAATGTCAAATTGACTGCTTAATTAATAGACCTCTAAAAGTTTACCTTTATACCCAGCATACAACATTTTATATATATTTTTTTACATCCCACTTTGTATGAAACATGCACATTACATTTCTTTTAGGAAAGATAAATACATTTTGTTAATCAGTTCAAGGCTCAAAAGCTGCATTATTTGGATGTTTTATGTAAAAAGAAAACTGGAACTGCACTGGACAGATTGAACATCAGTATATGACTTGATAGATCCAGCCACTGGTAGGTGTTTGCTATATATGTGTGTAACTGTATGCTTACATGCATCCTCAAGGCATTGCAAAGCAATCAATTCCTGACATTGTTTATTATCTTTAGTAAATCAAACCCCATATGTCTAGCTCACAATAAACTACATCATTTTTATTGAAAAGGATAAAACTTGCATTTTGCATAACATTCTACACTACTAATCATATTTTTGTACATTCTAAAATTATGTTTATTTTAGTTTATCATAATTTTTTCAATGTAAAATACTGTTAAAGCTTTACATATGTAACTATTTTTTACATTTTTTAATGCCCTGAAATTATTGATTTTCTTACATATATTTCATTTTTATGGTACCATGTTTGAGACAAATACTCAGATACCCAGATAAATGGTATAATTCTATGTTTACTTGGAAAGTAAATTATCTTCTTCAAATGGTAAATTAAAAGGTATCTATAATAATATCTGCTATAAAAATATTTTGTCAGTTTCTTCTAAAAGGGACCTAATAATGTTACCATTGTGTACCATGTGCAGCATAAATTAGTACATGAATAACTTGTTACATGTATCATTTATGCATTTACTTAGGTTGGAAGTAGGGTGCCTTTTTTATTAAAGTATCTTTCAAGTGCATATTAGGTGATTTTTAATTTTCAAATCTATTTGAATATATCTATAAATTCCTGCTGTGTAGAACAAAAACACAGACCTGGTTTTAATGTGAGACCCCAAATATCAATCATGGTGTGACTTTCCTAGTATGGATGACATCTGTAAGTTTAAATGTTGTGGTAGTTCTTTTTTACACTTTGACATGATGATAAGCTAGCCTGTTTGTGTGCACCCTGCATCTGTTTGTGTACATTACAACTAAATAACCATTGCTACATTTAAGTTTCCTTCTATGAAATAATGGCTTCCCAGAGTCAATTATTATTTTAACTGTTATTAGGGCACAGATCCTGAGTCAATGTTTGGTGAAATAAGATATTTCTAAGACTTTTTGATTATTGCTAAAATGTAATGTTCTTCCCACTTATTAAATTCCTGCTGTGTAGAACAAAAACACAGACCTGGTTTTAATGTGAGACCCCAAATATCAATCATGGTGTGACTGTCCTAGTATGGATGACATCTGTAAGTCTTATTGACAAGTATTCCAAATTTTAATTGTGCTGCATCACTGGCAGATTAGTGTTCATAGTTCAGTTTGCAAAGAACAACCAATCACATACAAGGGGATTAGAAAAAAAAAAAAATATTCAATTTTTTATATTCCTTTCGTAAATAAACCCTATTGCGTGTACTGAGTCACTTATACCTACCTTGTAAGGTATAATCACCTCAGGGCTGATATTGGACAAGAATCTGGCGTGTGTACAGCACTCGTTGTCCGATGTCCCACTGACCACCCTGGTGTATCCACAGAAGAGGAACGATCGTAATGAAAGTGAGGGGGAAATCCTTTCCAACGACAATTATTCCACGTGTGTACCCAGCTTAAATTCTTCTCTCAGTGTTTATTATCACATGTAAATCAAAAACATTTTTCAAACTATCCTGTGTTTATAATAGGAAAAGATATAATATTTTGGTAATAGTTATATATATATATATATATATATATATATATTTTTTTTTTATTTTTTTTTAAATATAACTATTTTAAAAATATTTATATTTAGTAAGACAAAAACATATTCATCTTTTTTTTTTTTTTACAAAAATGCACCAGTGACAGTTTTACACTACACTAAAATGTTGATGGTTATTTGATTAGTTGCAATTTTTTACACATTAATGTTTTCTTGTTGGGTATTTTCCCATTTATTGAAACTGCAGAGCTAAAGCATGCAAAAGGCAATTCTTTCATTTGCAAACTCAACGCTATGTTTTAAAATAACATAATCAGCAGGCACAGTCAGAAGTAACTAATTATGTATTTGATTTAAAGAGAAGAGAATGTCCACAAAGCAAAATCAATATTCATTTAGGTTATTAAATGAAGTGAAGCTGTGTTTATGTTGAACCACCATTTATGTGCTTTATATTGATAGTGAACACAGCTTCACTTCATTTAGAAGAGGTATTTAAAAAAAACATCTTTTTTTCATGATTTTTGAAAAGTAAATGTTTACTTAGCTTAGTGAATACGTAGAAACTATCATCCAATCACCTATCTAATCACTAAGCTAAATAGAAATCTACATAGCAAAGACGGCTGCAGTTCTACTATTTCTTCACATCTATCATTACACTTTACTGTCATGGCCACCTCTGCACATTATTGCCAAATGGTCTTCTAAAGAACCATCTCTGGCTTCAGAACTCAGCCCTGTAGAAGTCCATAAGGGCACTAATCTGCAGGCATTGATGAGCATTAAAGACTTGAACCATAGTAGCAAACAGCAGAACCGTGGCTTTCAAGTCATGATAAGTTTGTATCTGTGGTGTGGAGGGTGCATGTGGTGGTGGTGGGGGTGGGGGGGTTAGGTTAGATCAAGGTAAATGGGCACAAAATGTAGTTGTACTCAGTTTTGAAGTGTACTTATGTTTTAAATTATATTTTTAATTATCTATAATGTTAAAGTATTATAGTGTTAGGTGTTAAATCATATAACAAAACATAAATAGCTAGAACACTGATTTGGTAAGTGAGGGCATAAATATTTGGAAAGTCTACTCTCACTCTTTTAGAACTATTGTTTAAATAATAAAAGTCCACTTTCAAATACAGATTATATAAAGCTGTAAAACAACAATTAGACTAGATATTAAAATGGTAACACAAGTCTAAAACTAAATTCATGAATTTGTGCAATTTTATTGGAATAATATCTCATAAAAAAGGAAGTGAACAAAAACCTTAAGTGAATGGAGTACAGATACACAATATTAGTGCAGTTCATGAACTAGACAGCAGGGGTTGCCATTACAGTGCTTAAGAAACATTTCCCATCTGAAACATGTTTTTGCTTTCCAGTTAAAGCTAATGCTTATAAACTTTTATAATGTATTAAATAATTATAAACCTTTTTTCCAACTGCACATTGTGTTAAATTTTATGTGTTGAGTACACATGATGATATTAAAAAGCTGCATTGGCTTCACCTGTATTTCTTATTATCTAAAATTCTAACATATGTACTTATCATGACGAGATTTTATTTTACACATAAATACAGCCACTTTATGATTTTCCTTATCAACATTAAAACTGGTAAATTTGTTTGTGAATTTCCATATGAAACACTATGTATTTTTATAGCTACCATATGGCATAAAGAAGTTTCCTATAGGTATTCATAGAATTAAGCATAACTCAGACAGTGTGAAAATTACAGGGAATATTCCTAAATGAACACAATAAATGTGCAGTGAATTCACCAAACATTTACAGACGATATATTCCTTAAATTTAAAATACATACACCAAGAAGATTTCTCTGCTAATTAGTAAATGTCACATTCATTACTTTATAAATATTCCCTTTTGCTAAATTTGACAAAATGTGCTAAATAGCAAATACTCTCATTCTTTCTTTCAATGTGTGTTTAGAAAGGAACACATATATTCTTTCTGGTTTTGCATGTATGAAAAATAACTCGTTTGCCACATGTCTCGCAAATATGTTCTATTTACTATTTCTAATTGAACTTAATTAATAGAAATGTTATTAGTACTACTACTAACTATTAGGTGCTACTGATCCCATTTGTCTTCTGTATCACCTGCCACAGAAGCAGACAAATAGGAGGTTTAGCATGCTCCCTAACTAAGTTTTAATGATCTTTATTTGCCATAATGACTGTTTTTTTTCACCAGAGCGGAAAATACCAGTTACATGACTGGAAATGAATTATAACTTAGTGAATTGAGCCTTTTTTGGAATAAAAAATACAGATTTATTAGAAAATAGAACATTTACCAGTAAATGCACATTTCATGCAATAAAAATTTCAATTTAAGTGAAAATTATCTTTAGAAGGTTTTAATAAATAGAGTTAAGATTTGTTACATTGGTCGTCAGTGTAAATCCCACTGTTACATTAGTAGTGAAAGCAAAATCCTTTGTACCACTAAGCATTTACACTGACTGCAAATAAAGCATATGACAATGTAACAAAGGATGCTACACTCACCATAATGACCTTTAAATAATTGCCCCTGATTTATTAAAGCTCTGCAATGCTGGAGAGGATACACTTTCATCAGTGAAGCTGGGTGATCCAGCAAACCTAGAATAGATCTGGTCCAGGATTTAAAACATTTGCTAACTAATAGTAAATGACTTTTAAGAAATCCATTCCAGGTTTGCTGGATCACCCAGCTTTACTGATGAAAGTTTATCCTAAATTTAATTAATCAGGCCAATGGTAGCCAGTGTAACTACCACCATTTTATTGTGGTCAATGTAAAATCCCCTTGAACTTGTCAGTCTAAACTCATCATTTACATTAGTAAACAGTTTAAATTCAATTGGTGCACTGGTGGACAGGGTAAATACCCCTGACATAATGATAATCAGTTCAAATGCTCCCAACACTATTAGGAATGTTAGGAGGTTACATATCTAAAGCAAGACCTATGAAAGTTACTCTTGTGCTTCTGCTGCTTGTTTTTCTTTTCAGTGACATAGGCACAGGAATTATATGGAAGCCATTGAGCAGAGAACAGTTGCCCATAGAGTAAGAACAGTAACAAGACAGGGTAAATTAATTTAACCACCCGACCGTTAAACCCGACCTTGGTTTGGGTTAAAAAAAATTGCAATTATCGATAAACCCGAACTTTTCTCACTGTATGAAAATCTCCCTCCCAGCGTCGGGTGCCTTCGCCGAGAAGAACAAGCCAGCCGGCGGAGAAGAAGAAGCCGGCCGGCTTCTTCTTCTCCGTCCGTAGCGTGTACGTGTCCCTCGGCGATGACGTCGGCGCGTGTGTGGGAAATTCAAATTTAAACTCATTCAAACACATTTTGTATTGGATTGAATACAAACTCCTGTATCCAATCCAATGCAAAATAATTCAAAATAAATACAAAGTATGTAATTGGTAAATTCAAACGCTCATTTTGTAATGGATTGAATACAAAGTCCTGTATCCAATCCAATACAAAATAATACAAAATATATTTATGTGGTTTTGTCTATAGGTATGTGACGTTGGACTCTGTTTTAAAATTTACCACACTAGGGAGGTGTTTTAGAAAAATATATTACTATACAGTATACCGAATTATCGGATTTTCAGTATTTTTCATTTATGTATTCTTGTTTAAGCTGATTTTTGTGTCTTTTATTTAATTTTATTAAAAGTAATTTTTTTTTTACATGATTGTGTTTTTTAAACATTTTAAAACATATATTCATGATATCTACTAGAACCCTGTTCGGACATATTTCTGTAAGTTACAGGTCTACAATTTAAAAAAAAAAATTTCATGAAAAACAGTGTACCGCTTTTGGTACAGAAATCTAGACATCAGTGTAACGCCCAGGTGGTTAAAAGGAAGTACTCCTTTTGGTATCCAGCTTTCAAAACTAATGCTGGGCCCATGCCTGTATTGGAGCCCAGGATCTCAAAGCTCCCTATTTTACCTTAAGGATAATATTAACTTACTTTGTAACAATTACAGAATAGTTTATGTAACAATTTTTTTATGGTATATTGGGTTTTTGTTGTTGTTTGTAAATTATCTACAAGGTCTATGTAGGTCTGCAACTTTCACTAAAATAATACCTGGTGATCCTTTTTTTAAACACTTTTACAGAGTAAAACACTCTGTCACTGAGTCTCAATGCTTCTGCATTGTCACTGTGTCTCGCATAGGTTTTCTGATAGAGACTACAAGTGGTCATCCTAATACACATTACATAGGGGAAATCCCTCTGTAATCACCATCAGGAAGCTCCCCATGGGAAATGCTTTGTAGGCCTTGAATAAAATTGCATCTTTGTGCTAAAACATCTCAAACACAAATTATCATTTTTTTAAATATTTATACTTTATGTGCTGATTTTAATTAACATTTCTTCAGTCATCTGGGCTCTGTATTCCTAATTGTTTTTTATTTAGGGCAATGACAGATGACTAGTTTGCATGTTAGATTTGGCAATTACAATAAGTAGTTGAAGAAAGTATGATAACATTATGTTATGTGGATCTGTTACATCTGATGAATAGAAACGGAATAGAATTGAAAAGGCCCATGTAACTGAACCACAGAGCTTATCATCAAACTGCATAGAACAACTTTTCTCAAAGGTTTGAGCAATGCTTTGCTGAGATACTGTAGGAAGCATCATTTAAATTTACAGTTGCTAAGAGTGTAACCACCAAACTCTTTGCTAAAACAAAGACATTGTACCACAAGAAAGGTCGACCCATGTACTGTGCACCTCGTTTTCTGTTTCTATGCAAACATTCTGCAATAAAATTAGTTGTAAGCAAAAAAAAAATGTTTATAAATCTTACCTTCCTTACCCCTTGCTTCATTTTTTTTATTATTCATTCAGTGATGCATCTCTGCATAGGGGAGAATACACTGTGCTGGGTAGCTGAATATAAATTTATTTTGAAGATACTAGAAGTAGTACTTTAACCAAAAATTCAGAGAAACTGTGCTCTGCAAATACTGCAAGGTGAAAACCATCTCTTTAAAGTACACATTCAGTTTGTGAAAGTTTATTAATATAGTGGCTGCTCATGTCAGTTCATAAATAATCAGCCCAGTGGACTCTAGGTTGTTAACAGGACTCAAAAACATCCATCTGAAAAAAAAAGAAATGCACACAATAGCCACTAAAACTTGCTTTCTTTATTGCAAATTCATGCAGTACGAGGGAAAACCATGTCTTTCTTGTTTAATTATAACTCTGTCAAGGAATGGATCTGGTCCAGAATTCAAAACATTTGCTACCAAATAATAAATTACTTTGGAGAAATCTGGTTTGTGGGGCCTTTCTGTATGAATCTCACAATCCAATCATCTCTAGTGATCATCTCTAATAGTTACATTATTATTGGTATTTTTTTAATATTATTTTAACATATTTTTGTAGTTGTCCCCAGTGGCCCATCTGCAGTAATAATTCTTTATGCCAGTTGGCAATGATGTAATCAGGATAGAAAATGAGATTAATTCACCATTTGGAAAACCATAAGCAATATAAAGCAATTGTAACCTTCTATCACATGTGCTTTTGTTGCTCTGTAAATCCATTTACAATAAAGCAGAAGTTTTATTAAAAAAAAACACCTAACTTACCTAGTTAGTTACTTAACTAACCCTTAGTAATGACAAGCCCTCGATCCATCCTCAAAGCAAACCCAACAAGTCCAGTGCTGGCTCCGATTCCATCTTCTTTCTGGTACTCACCAATGTGTCAGCGCCCCCATCTTTTTTTTCTTCAAGGTATATCTCACATCACCCAAAACCTGCACTGCGAAGGAAGTGAGATCAGGTGATGAATCTTCCTAAAAATGTAAAAAAGAATTGTTTACTTTTGTCTTTTTTTTCAATAGGTATTTACACACAGTATCCCTCCACAATCCTCCTCATCATCACTGTTACCCAGTTCCAATGTCTTGTCCACAACACTATCACCATTGTTGTCCGGCCCTAAACAAGAACATTCCAAAACTGTGCCACCAAGCTGCTTGACAACCTGGTGTTCTATGAGCCCTGGTTTTTGGTTACTTCCACTTCTACCATCATCAACAACACCCCTACAGCCAGCTACTCCAACACTACTGCCACCAGCAGCACCATCTCTACTGTCAGCAACAAAAGACCTAAGACAACTTCTTTTTTTCCCATCAGCTCTTGTTTCCTGGTATTCAGACAAACTATTTTTTTCCATTTCTATTTGTGTCCACAGAGATACTAGTTATGAGTGCTGTGGAGGAAAAGAGGTTCCCTGACCCTTGGGTGATGTATAACATTTAGTGTCTTCATCTCCCTACTGTGTTGGAGAGGATAAATAAGCGCGCCAGTCTCAAGTGGCAAAGCGAGGAATCTGCATCTTGCTACCTATGTGTAACGGGACCTATTTTGGTCTGCTAGCACTGTTGGTTGTGTGCTTAGTAGTGGTGCTGCTGGTGTCCTCCTTCCCGCTGGTACATATAGTTTAGTTAATTCTGTATCCAGACCCAAGAGGTTTAGTTTAAAGAGGAAGTAAACTCAAAACTGTCCAAAAAAAAAAAATACACTTACCTTCAATCCAGCAGAGCAGTCAATTGGCACTGCGCATGCGTAAGATGGGCTTTTTTTCCCCACTCAAGAGCACTCAAGAGCCTCCCGGGATGCATGACTTAGGTATCCTGGGAGGCTTTGAGCTCCTATTCATCATGATTCATCACCTAGGTGATTAAAATAAAGAGGGCGGTGGTGAACCCTTTTTTTTTTAAAAAAAAAGAATGTTGCGCTTAAAAAAAAAACAAACAGAATTTTAACCTTACATAAAAGGGTTGTCTACCCTTTTATGTAAAGTGAAAATTCTGAGCTTAGGTACGCTTAACCTCCTCAGCGGTAACCCCGAATGTAACTCAGGGTAGAAAAAAGATGCTGGAAGCTGTAACCCCGAGTCACACTCAGGGTAGGTAAACCTATGGAAACAATAGTAAATAAAGCGCTTACCTGATTCGCCGGCATCCTCCATCGTCCTCTGCGTTTTCTTCCTTCTTCCGGCCGGCGTTCTCTGCACCCGATGAGTCACCGGTGACATGGTGGGTAATTCAAATATATTTGTATTGCATTCAGTAGAAAATGACTGTATTGAATGCAATACAGTGGATTTATATAAGTAAAAGCAGTACATTGTTTTTCATGAACATTTATTTTACAATATAATATAATAGTATGAGTATTATATTTATTTAAAAAAAATGTTTAAAAATTAAAAAAATATGTTTTTTTTTCTTTATTTATTTAATTTATTATTTTGACATGACTTTGTGTTTCAAACTTTATTATACTCATACTATGATAATATACTGTAAAATAAATATTCATGAAAAACAATGTACCGGTTTTATCTTTTTTGGACAGAAATGAACAGCTCAGGAGGTTAAAGAAGAGGAGTGACTGCTGATCTATTGCAAGACCTGTTTCTGTTGCCAGTTTAATTTTGACCTGCTGACCATTACATTTTCAAACAAATTAGCAAACTTTATTAGCAATAATGGAAAAATGTTCCCAATTCCCCTAATTAACAGTACGGGAAATTGTTGTTTCAGAAATAGTGTATATTCCAATTTTCAATGTTGATATATATAGGGATATATACTTTTTCCAATGTTTCCTTGCAAATAGTATATATTCCTTTATAATTTTTTTTATTTTTTATTTTAGTCTGCAATTACCGTGATTAACAGTTGGGAAAATGTAATTTTGGAGAATACTGTGTACTGCTTTTTAATTTTATTTTTATATGCAAATAAATAAATAAAGCTAAATTCAATCCACTTTACCTGCACTTTAAATACACCTCAATAAGACATACAGCATCTAGGGAGGCAGTGCAATACAAAGCAGGTTCATCTGAGTATCTGACCTGTTATGTGAATGTAATAGATTTTAATGACCTGCACTTGAGGTGCGCTCAAAACACATATGGATGTTTACTTTAGGGCATCCAAAATCTAGAAAAAAAATTTGGAAGAAAAATGTACAACTATGTTGCAGCATTTACATGAAGTTTGCTTAAAGCGGACCTAAACTAAAATTTTTACCTTACATAAAAGGGTAGACAACCCTTTTCTAAAAGGTAAAAATTACCTTCTTTTTTTGGGGGGGGAGGGGTTGATCAAGACAGAATGGGAGCACAGTGTGTGTGTTGGCATATTTTTTCCTTAATTATCATTTTTGGGACTAAATTTAATATTTTTTAAGCTTTTTTTGCCCCCCTCCCCAAAAAAAATCTCACAAACTAACATTTTCTCAGTTGCTTCTTGTATCCAAAACATAACGATCTGCAATAAATAAAGTACTAATGTATTATGTATTGGATTGAAACTCATAAAACTGATGAACATTCAAATATTAAAAATCAAATAAAAAAGTGCAGGGAGGGATACATCATCAAACAATAAATATAATTACTACTGACAAGGGGGCCTGAACAGAGATCTGGTGTTGAGCCACAAATACATAACTGATCTAGGGTTTACAGTTAGGTCCATAAATATTTGGACACTGACACAAGTTTTGGTATTTTTACCTGTTTACTGAAACATTTTCAGATTACAGTTATATAATAAATATGGACATACTGTGCAGACTCTCTGCTTTAATTTAAGGGTATCCACATCCAAATTGGAGGAAAAGTTTAGTCCCTCAATGTACCTCCCTCTTTTAAAGGGACTAAAAGTAATTGAACAATTGACTGTAAACCTATAAAACATTTGTTATTTCATCATCAATTAATCAGAAAAAGGTCTGGAGTTGATTCCAGGTGTGTTGTTTGCACTTAGAAGATGTGTTTTGAATATACAACATGTGGTCAAAGCAGCTCTCCATGCAGGGGAAACGGACCATCCTTAGACTGCAAAAAAAAAAAAACATTTTGAAATTGCATGAATATTAGTCAACATTTTGGTACATTCTGAGAAAAAAAGAATGAGCTGGTGAACTCTGCAACACAAAAAGGGCTAAATGTCGATGGAAGAAAGCAGTAGTGGATAAATGTAGGATAATGTAGAATCATCAAAAAAAACATTAACAACATCTAGCTTCTAGAACATTTTCCATGAGGTGGGCATATAAATATCAAGCACACATTTCACTTGCTGACCAAAGACTTCAGACCAAAAAAACAACAAATAAACAGCAACTGGAAGTGGCTGCAGTAGAGGCCTGACAAAGCATTACAACAGAGGAAACCCAGTGTCTAGTGATGTCTATTGGACTTGAGGCAGTCATTGCCTGCAAATGATTTTTAACAAAGTATTAAAAATGAACTTGTTATTTTCCTCTATATTATTTTGTTTAATTATATTTGAGCCCCTGAAATGAGGGTATTGTGATAAAAAAAATTACTCCAGTTCCTAAAATTTTTATACAATTTTAAATGTTTTAAATGTAAAGCCAATGTATTTTAAATGTAAGCCAAAAGTCTGGACTTTAACATCATCTTAATTGTTTCATTTGAATTCCATTGTGGTGATGTACAGAACCAAAAATATAAAAACTGTGATCAGTGTCCAAATATTTATGTATCTTATTTTTTTGTTAGTGCTGTGGGCACTAACCATTAATTATTTTAATTAGGATTTACCAATAAATACATTTACAGTATGTTTGCCAGTGTTTTACTAGTTTCTGCTTCATTCATGTTTCATGATAAAAAGTTGGATGTCCTAGGAAATATTAATATAAATTGCTTTTATGACTATCTTTATAAAAGGTCTAGCATTTCTGGTGCCTCTTTTGACATAATGGAAGGAGCCCTAAATAGCACTGTATTAAAAGTGAAGTGTCATCATGGGAAGAAGTGTTTTCACACTGATGTAAAGAGTTATATGGACTTTTATTTCACATTTATTGGATTAATTAGGTTCATGGCTTTATATAATTGAGGTAAGAATTTGTACATACATGTAATGTGTTTCAATTTTAGCTGGAATTAGTGTGCCTTCAATTAAGTTGGATTATATAACTTTTGTGCACTGTATCACCTTGCTGTACATTCCCACAATACACCATTACATTTGTCCTTCTATTCATTACCTATCAACTCAACATGGTGACTAGTGCAGTGCTTTACAGATTCTCCCTTAAGCTTGGATAGCTCAGTAACACCTCCCCAAGTACTTGCCCTCAGAATGGACAGCAGCTAGAGCTGACTTGAGTTAAGCAAGTAGTCAAAAAAAAAAAAAACAGCAACAAATTCTTATAATTACTTCTAAACATTTAATTTTGAATTTATATTTTATATCAATTGTATATGCTTTTTTAAAATAGGTTTTTACATCTATGGTATAAGCTGTTTGCAACACTGGAAATCAGCAATATAAGTCATTTTATATATAATGTTACTTATCACACCTCAGTGGAGCTCTTCTGCACCAATAAAGTGGATTTTATTACACAATATTACTGTAACAATATAATTGTTTTGTTCTCAAAAGTGAATTTATTCCCTACAGATGTAGAAAGGTTGGGTTAGCAACTGCTTGACAATTAATATGGAAGACATATACAGTAAAAAGGATTTCCACCTCAAAAAATGTTCATGTTCAAATGTTCTTTTGGTCAGCTATCAGAAACATAACGCAGCAGTTCACAGATTTTTCGGTCTCACTGAACCCTGCATTCCTTCTGCTACACCACAATCCTATACCCTTCAAATCCTACAGCAATTTGGTGGTTTGTCATCTAGTTAATGTTGCTAGATCCTGCCTACCTACAGTATATTGGACATTGGTTTTGTACGATTGAGATAAAGTTTAGGGAGGACTTTGCCTGCAGTCTTCATAACCAGAATGAAAAGTTCCCCTGGATCTGGTACTATTGGATAACACACACTAAATCTATTGGAATATAGATGAAGAATATATAGGAATAGGTACCCTCTCCCTCTTTATCTGCACACTATACACAGCAAGAGACATGAGTTTGTTACACACTCTACATGAGGGCATAGCACTATCCACTTGGGTCTAACAATGATGTACAAAAGAATATTTAACATAACCTATTATAATTAACTCAAAAGTACAAAGTACTCAAGCCTGTAAAAAATGGAGGTAAACAATACACTGAGCTTATGTAGTTTTTCTTTTTAAATTTTCCCCTTTTAAATAGATAAATAAAAATAGCATAAATTATTCTATTTATTCACATGTATTTTATTAGCATTTTAATGATAGTAACTTTGAATGTTATCAGTGACAGCTGCATTTTTTGATTGTGAGTCAAAGCGTTTTTATTTATTCTCAGGTCACAGGCTTGTGTTATATATATATATATATATATATATATATATATACTAGCTGATTATCCGGTGTTGCCCGGGTTTTTATTTATTGCAATCTTATAGTGCAAAAAAAGTATGTAAAAAAATAAGCAAAAAGCACACTCTGCTGAGCAATACATACACACATACATACATACATGGATGCAAATACTGTAAAAAGATCAGCGGTGCACTCACATAAGTCATAACTCTTTATATATATATAACACATAAATACATCCAAATATAGCTCTGACATATAGCAAAGCGCTGTACCAAGATCAGCGGTGCACTCAAATGAGTCTCAGTCATATGTCTAGCAAGTTTGCTTGAAATGTCTCCATGCGTTTCCTAGTGATGACATACACACATACACCCAAATATAGCTCTGACATTTAGCACAGCGCTGTACAAAGATCAGCGGTGCACTCACATGAGTCTGAGTCATATGTCTAGCAAGTTTGGTTGAAATGTGTTGATGCGTTTCCTAGTGATAGTGGAACATAGCAAAAAAACAAAACAAAACAAAAAAAAAATAAATATATATATATATATATATATATATATATATATAAAATTTATATAGTGACAGGGTGTAGCATGGCTTTGCACGGAAATTCTTAGATGAAGTGTATTTTGTCTATTAATTGTTTCAGGTAAATATGTGGTAGTTGTGCCAGACAATTGGCTTTTATGAAAAGGCATCCTTGGCCATCTGGTCCATGTATTACAAGGAGTCCAGGTTGCCAGCAGCAGACTGCTCACTGACTTCGCTGAGTTATATAATTTAATTACCATTCTCACCTCAATGACTGTTCATCAGACCTTTCCCATATAGCCCATATCTCTACTACATCTGGCTCACTTCTGGTATCCATCATGCCCTTTTCACTTTTCTTTACCTTTTTAAGTTTTTTACATGAATTGCAAATTTGCCTTAACATATTTCTAGATTCTGCTGTGTGCATCGGTAATACTTGGTACTGGAAGTAGAGGGTAGATTACGTGTCAAATATGGTATTTAGCTGGGTTGTTCTGCATGAATACAGTCACCTTATGCAAATTTGAAGGTACAAAGCTTAGCACCTCCTAGTTGTTTTTTGTGGATTAAACAATGGTTATTCTTTATGTTTAAAGATCTATATGATCTACAAGTGGGTGTGTAGTTTAGCAAAAGACAGGGCTGGCACCATTCAGTGCACATTAATCCAGTGTGTCAAGCCACAAAAGTGAGTAACAGCTGATTGAATTTGAGGCAGATCAATGGAGATATTTCTGTACTTGAAGCATCTTTAAAGGATACATGAGATATATTGCTGAACCACTAGTTTTACTTTTACTTTGACATACAAATGAAAGCAGAATTAGACCTTTCTATACTCACCTTTACCCCTTCACTCATAGGGCACAAACATCTTTTATCTTCACTTCCTCCTTGTAATATTCGGCAATCTTGATTGGCCGGTATAATGAAACGCCTGTGCAAGCACACAGGAGTCCATTCAGTCCCAGGAAGCACAGAGGAAGCCAGGACTGCCAGGTATCCTAGGTACAGCTTTTTTGATAGTTCATGGAGTGATTAGACAGTTAAGAAGGAATATTGCAGTAGGGACATCACCTGTCTCTTTCTGCAATTATGACCTGCTTGATCAAATATTATTTAATTAGAGACCCTTTATTGACAAACTGAACACATTGTGGGTGATTTACAAAATAACATAGGCTGTATGCCTAGGAAAAGATGTAGTAACAAAGTCTAATTCACTGCCAACCAGAGAGACACAAAGTTGAACTTTAGATTTCTAACCACCTGACTAGATGTGTGTATATATCATGCATGCACTAATAATTATTATCTTGCTTTTTCAATTATATAAGAATAATAAAAGCATTTTCAAGAAAAGTAGGAGCCACAACAGTTGTGCAAACCTAAAAACTCATAGAGCTCTAACCATCACTGGAAATACTAATTTAACAGCTACCAAAAACGGAGATATCAGTTTTGGCGAATGACACTGTGAACATTTTTCGTTTCCCAGGAGCATGATTTGTAAGCTCAGAGCCCAATAAATAAAACATTCAAATATGTTTTGTGGATAGCTTGACCTTCACGATATTGATTGGTATCAAAACAATCTGGAAGTTTTAAAAGCATGACCTTTCCTTTCCTGAAGATAAAAACATTAAGAAAAACTGACAATATTAACTGTATGAGCATAAACCACATGCTATTTTTTTACTGTTGTCAATCCAATTTTTGGCATATCTAAAAATATACTGTGCATGCCTGAAGTCTGTGTAACATGGGAGAGAATAAAGTCATCTTCTAAATTTCCTATACCGAATCTATGAAGTATGTTGATTTCATAATAGTTGCAAGTTTTTCCTGTTCGTTAAATAGAAACCTGAATTACAATAGCCATTTTAAACCTGACTTTCCAACATAGCTGATTGATTTTAACCACTTTTAACCACTGACCATATTGGGCTTCAATGTGATTTAAAATTCAGCAGCACATTTAACATGCAAACTCTATTCAGTAACTTTGCTCATTTTATTGATGATTGGGTGCCTGTGGCTTTTTATTATATTTAATGCCAGCTCATAACCTGTTTTAAGGTACTTTTACATTTAAAATCAACAATGTATGTACGACCCATGCTCATGGTTTTGAAATTAAGTACATTTTTGTGGACTGAGTTTATAGTGCAGTTAACAAACTTTGCTTAATAAATTAATATGAATCTGTGCTATTTTAATTACATTTGAGCAACTCATTCTGCTACATGTGTGTAATTAATTTTGTACCCAGATGACTAGTTAAGTTAAATACATAGTGAAATCAGTAGTCATTTTACACTAAATACAGTGACATCATGTCTAAGATTAGCAGAGTGCTATAAATTAAATGAAAAGCTCAAAGAATATAAGCCTACAGGCAACACTCCTGAAATGTTCTTTGATTTGAACTATATATAATTTGTCTGAGCATGTGAAAAAAGTTTTGTATAAGGTGACTGTGTTTCGAGCAAAGTGTACCTGTGCTTTGTCCATACAGGGCAAATTACCAGGTTAATGTTAATGCCAGTGATTCTAACTACTTCACATGTTTATAATCCTTCAACTTCTAAGCCACTCTATTTAGCTAAATTTAAAAATTGGAGCTTACACAGGACTGAGGAGCTTCTTTGTATCCCTATTTGACAGCCCAGTGTGTCTGAGTGGCCAGTCATAAAGCATTAGAATTGCTATGTGGAAGGAAGGGAAATTATGTGTTCCCCCATACTTGGAATTACTAAGGGTTTTTCTTTGTTGTCCAGCAGCCAAAATACCTACAACTATAGGAAAAAGTGTATAGGTGAGATGGAAGGTGAGCTGATGGTGAAGATGCAATCAAAGTGAATCCATTGCTTTAATCTAGCTGATTTCAGTAAAAGGGATAATAATGACACAGCTTTTCAGATATGTTTGCTTGCTCTGTCCACTGTCAGTGTAAAATGAAGAAACATAATTACAGTTGTGTCTCTAACAGCACACCTGAAGTTTTATCTTAAAGTTTAGGTAAATTTGATTGTTTAGTGCAAGCAATATATCAACAGAATTGTCTTTTCTTTTTTCCCACACTATATTTTTTCTTAAATGTTAAGATTAAATAAAGATAAGATTATGCCTAGGTTTTTGTTATTAAATTAATACTTACATTTTTTAACTTACCATCTCCCAATCCATTGTTTACTTTAAAGGTGCTTTGCTCAATTAAGATAAAGAAATAGGTTCACTTTATTCCACTTCTATGCTTAGCAAGACATAGTACTTTTCTTCTGTTTCCTTTACCAATGAGAACCATGAAGAAAAATCTTCTACTCTTGAATATTGATGTAACCCAACTATATGACAATGCTAGCCCTTTCAGCACTATCACAGAAAAGTCCAAAACCTTGTGTTATCTATAACTTAAGCTTATGTTATGGTGTAATAGGGAAGGGTTTGGGTTTTTAGAGCACAGGGTTGACTTTTCATTGGGGTACAACCTATATGGCAGAGATAGTTTGCACATAAATTAAAAGGCATCTGCTGTGCTAGGGGAAAGATTAGGGGAATAGTGGAGGGATATTTAAACCAGGACAGAGGGGGATGGGACAGTTAAATAAGGTGGCAGGTAGGTCAGACAAGGGTGAATTGGCGATAGTTGGGGGGAGGATTATGGATAAATATTAGGAGCTTCCCATGTTACAGACATACATTGGATTGTGCAGTACTGTTTGTACTGAAAAACCAAAGGATTTGGCAAACAGTGCTGGTAAAAGCAGCAAAAAGAGTCTGTTCACCAATGTTAGGAGTCTGGCAAACAAAATAGGGGAGTTGGCAGCTTTAATGAATAAAGACTTAGTTGGGGTTGCCGAATACTGGCTTTGTTCTTCGCATGACTGGGCTGTCAACGTTCCTGGTTATACTCTCTTTTGTAACGACAAAGTCAAATGAAAAGATAATGGTGTCTGTCTGTATGTGAGAAGTGATCTGAAAGTGAATGTGAAAGTATGTGCATATAAAAGAGAATCTGGGTAGTAGTGACCATAATGTGATTTCATTTAATGAATGCCACTCTCTCGGCTTCTCAGATGACCTACAACTGACTTCCTCACTCATAACCTCATCACACGCACAGCTCCAAGACTTTTCTAGAGCTGCCCCAACTCTCTGGAAAAGTCTTCCTCCTCCTATTCGGCTTGCTCCCACTTTCTGCTCATTATAAAAGAGCACTCACTTACCATTTTTTCAAACTTGCCTACCCATCTTCTTTTGTCTTTTGAAACCATCACTACTTCCCACCACTACATATCTCCCCTCCTATTGTGTATTAATTCCCCCAACTCCTAGATTGTAAGCTCTTCGGAGCAGGGTCCACTCCTCCTGTCGGCGCGTGTGTGGGAAATTCAAATTCAAACTCATTCATTCATTCATTTTGTATTGGATTGAATACAAACTCCTGTATCCAATCCAATACAAAATAATTAAAAATAAATACAAAGTATGTATTTTGTATTGGATTGGATACAGGAGTTTGTATTCAATCCAATACATAATGAGAGTTTGAATTTTGTTCTCATTTTGTATTGGATTGAATACAAAGTCCTGTATCCAATCCAATACAAAATAATAGAAAATATATTTATGTGGTTTTGTCTATAGGTATGTGACGGACACTAGGGAGGTGTTTTAGAAAAATATATAACTATACACTATACCGAATTATCGCATTTTCAGTATTTTTCATTTATTTATGTATTCTTGTTTAAGCTGAATTTTGTGTTTTTCCTTTAATTTTATTAAAAGTATTTTTTTTTTTTTTTTACATGATTGTGTGTTTCAAACAGTTTTTATATTCATTATATCTACTAGACCCCTATTCGGACATATTTCTGTAAGTTACAGGTCTACAATTTAAAAAAAAAATTTCATGAAAACCTGTAACGCTTTTGGTACAGAAATCTAGACATCAGTGTAACGCCCAGGTGGTTAATATAGATAAATTTAACGTTATGCACTTGGGTGCTAACAAAATACATGCTTCATACTGTCTATGGAAAATACAGTTGGGGGGCTCAGAAATGGAAAAGGATCTAGGGGTTCTGGTAGATCATAGACTTAATAACAGCATGCAATGCCAAGCTGCAAAATCAAAAGCTAGCAAAATAGGTATCAAAGGAGGAATAGACTGCAGAGATGGAGACATAATCCTGCCCCTGTACAAAGCATTGGTCAGACCACATCTTGAATATGCAATCCAGTTTTGGGCACCGGTTCACAAAAAAAACATTGTGGAATTGTGGAGAGAGTGCAGTGAAGGGCAACTAAATTATTAAAAGTAATAGAGGAGCTCAGCTATGAGGAGAGATTAGCTGAACTGAATCTATTTTACCATGGGAAGAGACGTTTAAGGGGGGATGAGATCACCCTGTATAAATATATAAATGGTCCATATAGAGAACTCTCTTCCCCATTTTTCACTTTGAGATCATTACAAAGAACAAGAGGGCACTCTTTGCGTCTGGAGGAAAAGAAGTTTAAGCTCACGATAGGGAAGGGATTCTTCACTGTAAGGTCTGTGAAAATGTGGAATCAGTTCCCTCAGGAAGTAGTTTCAGCAACTACTATAAATTGCTTTAAGAAAAAGTTGTGTGTTTTTCTGGAAGCACAGAATATACCTGGGTAATAAGGCTTTAAAGTAAAAATAACAGTGACCGTTGGTCCAGAGAACATCCGATTGCCTCATGGAATCAGAAAAGAATTTTTCAACCTGACCTACTATGTACCTATGTAACTATATCATGTAGTTTACACAGGGCTTTGTTGTTACTCCCACTGCTACATGGGGAAGGCCTTAAAATAGATAAGCTCTCTACACAGACAGCATATGTACTCTGGCAGCACATATTTGGCTCTAGAATTCAAATTATTCTGTCCTACCAGCAGCACAACAGCTTTTATCACAGACAATAGACCTAACCTGTGCATGACTAATTTTCATTTTTGCCAGGGAAATTAGAGGGTTTGAGATGGTATAAATGACATAATTTGAGATGGTAAAGGTGCACACCATTTTTTTACTTCTTTCCCACATGATGCAGTGTCATGTTGTGATTAAAAGAAACTCAGAAATGGTCACTTAACAAAAATATTCACTTGACGAAAAATATCAACAACAAAAAAATAAACCTACTAAATAAATGAACGCCCTAAAATACTACCAACTAGAAACAAAATCTTAAGAAAGTATGATGCAACAGCAGCTACCACTGATCAGTTAATACTGAATAACAATTAAAAAAAAAATGGAGTGATTTAAAAAGTTACAATGAGAAAAATCGGCATAACTGTACACCCCCTTTAAGTTTTTACATCCAATTTTGCTAGCAATTACAGCTTGTGGGTATAATAATAGGTGTGTATTTTAACACATTGAGACACTGTAATTTCTGCCTTGGAAAACCTGGTAAAGACTGTGGTTCATGAAGCACCACTATTTTAATAAAGAAGGCAATTTCTTTTATCAGGTTGTGTTTTTGAGCCATTAGTTCTGTTTGTTTATTTTTTTTAGGGGAAAGTGGAAAGGGGAAAATTTTTTTAATTTTAAATTTTAAATAAATTTTAACAAAGTACAGTAAAAAGTATGAACAAAGAACAAAAAGAAAAAGGAGAAATTAAAAAGAAAAAAAAAATACAATGGCATATAAAGAACTTACCAATATTAACAATAGTTAGAATAGCAATGTTATATACAATACTGCCATATGTCTGTTTGTTTTATTTTATGTTTTAAACCTATTTATTCTTTTGGCTGTACCTAATAGACTTATCCTTCCCAATAAGTTAGTAAGGAGTCTCATCCAGATTATTGAGAATGAGGATAGGGTCACAGACAAGACCATTAACAAAGAAAATGTAGAACATAGTAGTCTCATACTAATATATGAATAGGAGACCCCTTAAAAATAATTATTAATGAATATTGTGGAAAAAATGATGTTGGGACATGTTTATCTATGTTGATTTAGACCCAAAATCTAGCTAGATCTAAGATTTCTTTTCATAGGTAGAGCAGTAGATTTGCTCCATCAAATAAATTAGAGGCAAATGAGGCTTTTTTAAATGTAAAACTATGCTTTCAGAAACAGTTAAAGAGAAGGTTACATAAAGGTAAAATCAATCACAGTATAGTGTCACTGATCTGAAACTTACACCTAACTTTTATCCTGTACAATAAACTAAGAATTCTATGTTGTCTTTTCAGGAGCCAGTAATTAGGGATTTAAGACATTTGGATTTAGTTAAAGGATGAATAATGTATTGAATCCCCAGGAAAAGAATGCATTAAAGTTATTAGGGCAGGAGAAAAAACTAATCACGAGACCCTCTGACAAATGGTAGAGATATTGTTTTAGTGGAAGGAATTTATTATGAAGCAGACTTCACTCTTAAGGAATCAGGCTGATAAGGATGGAGAATCTACACATAGCTACAGTAATTTAATTTATTTAAAAAAATGCTATGCTTCTTGCAATATAATTCTTAACAATAAATGTATCCAGTATGTCAATTCCTTTTTATGAAAAGAGACCCCAGCTTATTTTTAAGATGTAAAACCTTTCAAATGTAATGCTATAGTTGTAGTCATCAATTTTCATTTTCAGTTTTGCAAGGTTGTGCTTAATCTTTCAAGCATATGTCAGGGGGCATATGTTCTGTTCTTGTACTAGTCCAAGTAATAACAAAAAGGGCATATCTCTTTCACAGGACGAGGTTTAATTGCAGGTTTGAATAATTATGAAGCACCAATAAAAAATAGAAAAATAATATAATAAGACATATTTAGGGGTGTGTAGCCTGGTTACCATAGGACAAACACACTTTCTTGAAGGGCTCTTGCAGCTTCATTGTTAAACTCACCTATCAGCCACTTAATACATTCATGTTCAGCCATGGACAGAACGAAAAGAGGGTGTGCATCCCCTACTACTAGCAACACACCACCAATTACAAAGCATATGTTTCCTGGGATATGACATTGCCAGGTATAGGCTGCTACCACATGGCACCAGTACTAGTGTCTCTGAGACATCCCATCATCCACTGTGAACTTGCTAGGGCATGATTCATAGAGTGCAGCTCAGCAGATGCCATTAGAGACAGGAGCCCATCTTGCAAGGAGACTATCAAGTAACAATACCATCACACTGTGAGTTATCAGCTGCATTTCCATAAGAGTTCATCCCTCCAGGCCTGGCATGCCTCAAACTGAAGATCACTATTTTCAGCTCTCTGTAAAAAGAAACAGAACCTTTTCACAAAAAATTGTGTTCCAAGAGATCCAGTCCTGATGATAGAAATCATGTATCTTCTTACTTTTTGTCATCTGTGAGCAACCAAGTCAAAATGTTACCACTCTAATCACAGATCGTCTGTTCAGTAACCTCATCACCTGTCTCTTTTTAGCCGAAAGTTTTCACCTTTCTTGACATGCCCTGCACAGACCGAACTGGGGCTGTGCACAGCTCAAAGAGATTTTTTTTTTGCTGCAGCCAATGAGCAAATTGTTTCTTTAATTCAATTTTGTCCTGTCATTGACTGCTAGGCCTGTTTAAACATCCCTTGTTATAGGCTCAGGTTGCTGGACCCTCAGTGTATTTTCAGGTATTCTGCCAGCTTGTTCTCGATTCTGCTTTACTGGATTTGACCCTGTGAGGTGTTTGTGCTGATATGCTGTGTTTGGTTTTCAAAAATGTGGTATGGTGCCTATTGGCCAAACATCTGTACTTAGATATTGTCAGTCAAAAACCATTATTCCAGAAGTCTTGTGGCTTGTTCAGTTAAAACATTGCAAACCTAAGCTCTGCTGCTATGTTTTTTAGAGAGAAGAGGTTTATCTCCTGGCAACCCTTCCAAACAAGTTGTACTTGTTGAATATTTGTGTAATTGTATTGTCATAAACATGTTAATTGGGGCCTTTAAGGTCTGATATGTAGCTTATGAGTTGTTTGCAGATTCTTTGAGCATTGCACAGTCTTACTTGTGGAAGATATTGCTGGGACATCCACTCCTGGACAATGGACTTCAAATTATTTTAATCTATTTAATGACACAGTGTGATTTATCATACGTTGCTGGTCAGCTGAGGTTGTATTCATCCAACTTAAGGGCTTTAAGGGGATCCCCCCCCCTCCATTTATTCTGAAGGAATGAACATTTCATGCATGTGAAAAATCTCAACTCCAGCATTAAATGCACAAGGGATATATTTTACAAGACATAGTTTCATTAAAGGGAGTTTTTGAAATTACTGGAATATAGATATTACCTGGACCTGGTTTGAATTTTTTTTGTATCACTTCCCCAATCAATACCAGTTAAAACTAGGTTTAGTGACCACTTCTGCCTCTGCCTTTTTTCTTAGTATGATCTTTTCTGCGGAATTAATATAGTATTCAATAATAAAACAATGTATTGTAGGGAAAAAAATTCAAAAGCATTACTCGGGAATGGAAGTTTAGAGACATTGCAGTCTCTATAGGTTAATCACATTTATCCTTCCTATATGATCAGATTATCTGTATTGAACGGACAAGGGAATATTAGACACACTGCTCTGCTTGCCTGGAAAAGTGTTCCTATTTGCTGTATGTCTTGCAATTTGTCCTCATTGTTATTTCCCTTTCCTAATTAGGAATGTTAGAGAATAAACAGTAAATAAAGGCTAATGGAGTGTTGGGCGGTAATGAACAACAATTAATTATAAGGAGTCCTCACTTCTTTGTGTTGTTAAAGTATAGCTTCCAGTCATTTTCAATTTGAAACATGCTTTAGAAAATATTGGTCATTATTGAGGGAGTGAAAATGAAAACAAGTGATTTAAGATCAGCTGTTTCTGAACGTATCCTTATTTCCTATAAAATAAAGCAGAATACATTAAAGTTTCATAGCCTGTTGGTCATGTTGATAGGCCATACAAAGCTTTATGGCTTACAGAAATTTGCAAAATTTGCTCTCAAACCAAGGGTACCATGATTGAGAACATAATTCCTATATAGTGCATTTGCCCAGACTAACCTGAACACTTGTTGGAGATACAATTCACAGTCATTATCCTGTGTTTAAAGTAGGTAACCCTAATTTTTTGGTATATAAAATCCAGAATAAAGATGTTTGGTCTGAAGATTGTATTTTTACTTTTACCCTGTGACTAAAGATGATTTTTGGATCTTCTTTCTAGATTCTATTTAAAAGTGTTGGCGTTTGAATGCGGGTTGTCCTTATATTTGACTTGAATATGGCTGTTCAAATTCGGATAGACCCGACCGAACACGGCATTCGACCTTGCGAATTTGTGTGTAAAAAAAGTGTTAAAAAAAGTGTTAAAAAAAAGAGGCTAAACATTACTTTAATGTTAAAGTAATTTATTGAATGTGTGTGATTTGTGTAACTAACTTTTATTTGTTTACAGGTTATCCCACAATAACAGAATGATTCCTCTTGTGATTGGCTGAGAAAAGGTAAACCCTGATGACAGCTCAAGCGTCATCAGGATTTTGCTTTCCCCAGCCAATCAAAGAGCACTAGAGGTGAATGAATGGGGGGACTTCCCCATTTAGGGGAGACTTCCCCATTGGGGAGTCCCCCTTTAGCTTCTAGTGCCTGGGGAACCCGTGGGACTCCTGTGTTCTTGGATAGAGAATCTCTGTCCAAGAAAACATACTATAATTACGCTAGGGCTGCAAGAGCAGCTCCCCTGATTGCTCTTTCAACCTTAAATAACCCAAATTTTCCCCCTATTGACTTTAATGGTGTTGGAATTCGACATTCGTTCACCCGAACAATATCCCCCTATTCAATCGAATAGCTGTCGAATGAATTAGTGAGATATTCAACCAACATTACTATTTAAGATCTTACATGTAATTATGTTAAACCTAGAAAAATAGTGCTTGGGCTCTGACCAACAAGTACTTGTTTCATAGGCCCTGATTTATGAAAGCTCTCCAAGGTTGAAGAGGATACGCTTTTATTAGTGCAGCTGAGTGATCTTGCAAACCTGCAATGGATCTGGTCCAGGATTGAAAAATTTTGCTAACAAAGAGCTAATGACTTTTAGAAAATCCATTCCTGGTTTGTTGGATCGCCCAGCTTCATTGATGAAAGTGTATCCTCTCTAGCCTTGAAGAGCTTTTGTAAATCAAGGCCGTTGTGTATATTTATAAAGCAGGTATTGTGGCATTCTTTGTGTAACAGTTACCATTCTTGGGATTCAGTGCTAGATCCTTCTTCTAGTGTGAGGTAGCTCTCCTGATTAGTGCAGCGTTTCAGTATTCTTTGATCTTCAGTGATCCTCAGGCACCCTTGTGCTTCCATGACCCTTGAGCTTCAACAGCCTTCTCCGGCATTACTCTATGCCTGTCATTACATTTGTACTCCTCTGACTGTTCATGTTTATGTGAATGTTATGCCCAAACAACCTTAATGCTCATGTGTCCTTCATGTTCCTATGACCCTGTTTTTCTGCCTTGCTTGTTGCCAACTCCTGATTGTTCCTGACTATGCCTGTTCACTTCTTTGGTCTGTTTCTGACTCTGAGATTGTCTGTGGACTGTGTACCTTACATCTATGCAGTCTAGTGTGGCCCCATTACCAGTAAAGATCATTATTATTTGCAAGGTGCCTTGGTTTAGTCCTGGTTGTATGGTTGATAATTGGGTTGCCTGGCCTGGATGAGTCTGCTTCCCAAGGTAAGAAGATTTACTTCAATGATATATATATATCCTGGGCCTGGGATTTTCTGTATCTCTCCCATATAAAGCTAACACACTCCCCCGGACAGTGGTGTGCACCTATCAACAACCAATCAACAGCGCTCTTACTATCTGAGCAGCACTGTTGATTAGTACACCGCTGGGGCAGTTGAAAGTCAGATGCTTTGTGTGAGAGAGACACAGTTTAATTCTTTTCATTCTGACAAGTAAAGTCAGTCTAGTATACGATCTTAATAATCTATAGGCTCATCAGTCATAAAGATAAGCTGTCACTATCCTCTTTAACCACAGCATATGACTTTGGCAAAACTAGGGATCCTGTGAGATCTCCTTATATCATAGTGGCCTGAAAAAAATGTCATAGTGGCTACTGTTTTTGCCAGCACTACTATTTTCAAGTGTTCAAGGAGAAATTTCGAGTTTTACTTCCTTTAGTTTCATGGCTACAATATACAGTGGTGCTTGAACGTTTGTGAACCCATTAAAATACTGTATATTTTTATATGAATATGACCAAAAACATCATCTGATGTAAATGAAGAAAACCTATATTTATTGCCCCACTAACCTCTTCCCTACCCAGATTTAACTGATCTAGCCAATTTCATTATACTTGACCCAAAGCACATCTATTTAAACATCAAGCACAGTCACATGGAATGCTAGGCACATGCCTAAACTTCAAGGCGAAAAATTATAGGTTTTTTGAAAATGAATGCAGGGAATTGAACCAGGAATTGATATCCCACCCAACCCTGGTCCCTCGCACAGCCTTTCTCTCCCCCACCCTTTCACCGGGATAAACCCTCCTTCTAACTTTATTCCCATCCACCCAACTCACAAATTCTTACCCTCTTTTTCTTGAAGTCTGTGGAATGCCAGATCTGTCTACAATAAACTAAGCCCTAGCCACAACTTCCTCCTCTCTTAATCTCTGAACTTCCTCACTTTTACTGAAACTTGGCTGTCATCCTCAGACTGTGCTGTTGCACTCTATACTATAGAAGTCTGCACTTTACACATATCTCTAGACCTGGCAACATGGCAGGTGGTGGTGTAGATTTTATTCTCTCCCATAATTGTACATACAGTGTCCTTCTTAACCTGCCCTCTCTAATTTTCCGCTAATTTGAAGTGCATCAATTTATAGATAACTTTGCACATGTAGCTACCACATATTGTTTTCCATGACATGCCTACCCTCATCCTTGATAATTTTAATGTTACAACGGATAGCCCCAACCACCCTTCCTCAGCCAAACTGCTCCCTATAACCTCCTGTGTTCCGTGTGTCTGCAGTGGCACCCTGGTCACCAGTCTTTATTTCCTGGATACCTGGTATTTGACCTCTGGCTTGTGACTTGACTTCTCTTGCTTGCTGCCTGCCTTGGACCTGCAACCTGGCAGAAACCAGCAGCACAGCATCCTCATCACAAGAGACTCCAGAGAATACCTGGTTGCCACTTAGACTCTGCGCCTTGGCCCTTCCCAGGGATCACACCACTTTTGTGCAAGCCATACCACCTCCTAGAGCAGGGGTGTCCAAACTTTTTGCAAAGAGGGCCAGATTTGGTGAGGTGAAAATGTGTGGGGGCGGTGTCCGTGTTAGTGCGGGCTCCCTGCAGAGCACATTCTTGGAATCAGAGTGCGCTTAGTCTGTGCGGGTCCTGCATAAGACACGCCCACTATAATGATGTAGGGGATTCCTTGTGCACACATAGGGACTCCCGTCCTGCCGATTATGCCCGCCAAAGTAGGGGGGTGATAATTGCAAGGCAGTTGATCAACTGAAAATGAAATGTAAAATAGCTTTTTTGTATGCATATATTTTATACTGTGGTTAACTGTGCTGGCGGGCCACGTAATATTGATTTTATGACAGAGGCTGCGGGCCAGTGGAAATCTGAATACAGGCTCGGACTTTGGACATACCTTCCCTAGAGGCTCTGTCTCTCCAAGAGTAACAACCACAACCTATTCTCAAACTACCTTACATCCCTAACCCCCACTCTTTTTAAAATAGCATCTTCAAATCTACTTGCCAATCAGTTCAACCACACTCTATATATTGCTCTGGATAAAGTTGCCCCTGCCACCTTCCACTACCACCATCCTGCAAACCTCAATCCTTGGCACTACATTCACACCAAACATCTACAAAATACTGCTCCTCTAGCAGAGACATTATGGACTACAAAGCCAGACTACAAACCTTAACACTGCACTTACCATCGCCAAGCAAAATTACTTATTTTCCGTCATTTCCTTATAAGATTCCAACTCTTGCAGCCTCTTTTCAACAACTGACTTTCTCCTAAACCCCACATCTGCTTCCCTTGTAAGTACCTTCCCTGCCCATGACATGAGGATCTTCTTTCTTTTATGTTTCCAAACTTCTTGAGTGCCTTGTCTATAAAAGACTACCTGACTACCTGAACACCAACCCACTACTTGACCCGCTTCAATCTGGCTTTCAAGCTGCCCTTTCCACTGAATTGGCCCTTAATAAGATGGTCAATGACCTCATAAGAGCTAAGTCACAAGGCAATGTTTCTCTTCTCCTTCTCCTAGATCTTTCCTTTGCTTTTGATACTGATACTGATTGCTTTTGATACTGATCACCCTCTTCTAATACAAATCATGAACTCAATTGGTATCAGTGACACTCAGTGCTCCCCCTTGATTTGGTTCGAATCTGTCTGACCGCTCCTATCAAGTTTCTTTCAATATTATTTCTTCCTCACCTTCTCTCCTCCCTGTTGGTGTTCCCTAAGGGTCAGTCCTTGGACTGGTCATCTGTTATCTGTACACCCCATATCCTCTTTTGGTTAACAGTATCATCTGTATACTGATGACACTCAAATCTATCTGTCCACCCCTGATATGTATCACTCAGTCCTAGATAAGGTTTCATACTGTCTGCTGGCTCAACCTGGATAAAACAGTACATATCATCTTTCCCCTGCCACTCCTTCACTAGGTTTTGCCACTTTACCCTGTGCAACATCTCCCAAATCCACCCCTACCTGTCCCCAGAGACCCCCAAACTCCTTGTACATGCTTTCATCATCACTCTGGACTACTGTAACATCCTCTTCTCTGGTATTCCACTAAGCTGACTCTCTTCTCTACAATCTGTTACACTGGTCAACAAACATTTTTTGTTAAACAGAATAAAGTAATTTTAGGTTATGTTTGATGCCCAGCTTCCAAATATGGTATTGGTTTTGCTAGATTGACCCTAGTTTTTGAAATAATTACCTCAATAATAACCTCATAGAAAACTAATGAAACATGAAAATTAAGCAGAGTTAAACTAGATATGCCTACGTATACAAAATAAAATTTTTGAAATACTTAATGTCAATATATTCTATATTCAGTATATTTGCAGAACTAATCACAAAGAAGTCACTGAAAAACTCAGTTTGTGTGACTTACTTTTATACTGATGATCAGGACAATCACGTCGAAGGCTCCAGCAGTAGTTTGCAATCATGTGTCTATCCCATCTGTCCTGATACCTTTCCTCCATCATCTTTATATCTTGATGGAACCTCTCCCCTTGTTTCTCACTGAAATCGCCAAGGTTTTCTGGAAATTTTTCCAAATGGCTATGGAGATAGTGTACCCTTATGCTTATAGAAGCACCCACATTTTTAAAGTTTAAGAGCCGGTTTTGTACCAGTTCTTCATAAGTTTGTGCTTTATGTTTACCAAAGAAGTTCTTGACAACCATGACATAGCTGTGCCAGGCAGAAGCTTCGGTATCAGTCATGTAACTTGTAAAATTTAAATCATTTATCAGTTTCCAAATCTGGGTCCATCAAAGATTCCTGATTTTAATTTTTCAGTATTCAATCCAGGGAGGAATCTACAAATGTATTTAAAGCAATCACCATCCCCGTTCAGAGCTCAAATTGCTTCATTAATCTCAACTTTATGTGTAGTGGAGGGAGAATAGTTTTTTCTTTTTCAACCATTGGCTCGTTAATGATGTTCGCTGCATCTTTTTTCATGTTTTCCCTTGGTGGCCATTGCACTTTTTTCAGTGATCCTGCTTTGCTCTACTATCCCACAAGCAGATGGAACATGGGTACTTTGTGTATCCACTTTGCTGTCCAAGTAGGAAGTTCACCATTTTTAAATCAACACATATGGACCACTGGTGTTCATGATAGGAAGGCTTTTGTAAGACCATTTTGATATTTTCATATTCTTCTTTAAGTTTTGTTGAGTGACCAATTGGAATTGATGCATAGCAGTTGATATTATGTAGTAAAACAGATTTCAAACTTCTCCATCTTCACTGAAATATGGTGAGAGTGTCAGCTCTCTTGTCCTTTTAAACTGTTATTTTAACTTCCGGTCTCAGACAGTTCCTTTCTTTTAGCCTGGATGCTAAAAGTTCAGATGCTTGTTTTGACAGACTTAGGTCACGTATTAAATCATTGAGCTTCTTGGGAGAACTGCTGGTTTGATGAAACACTTCCTTCATATTCACTTCCACCGCTAACTCCTGGATTACACTCCAAACCCTGTATATCCTCCATGTCGGATACAGAGATATCAGAGAGTGTACTGAACACTGGTATGGGAACATCAGCACCATGCGGCACAGGTTGTCTTGCTGATTCCAAATCAGGGTACTCCCACCTGTTTTTCTTGTAACATTTGAAAACTTATACATTCACAGTACAAAAATAACCTTGGAATCAAATTCTAAGTCCTGTGCTTTGCCTTCCAATTCCTCCTCCTGGCTCCTCCAATGACCTAAGAATGACTTACCTACTCAAAACCTTGTCACATGCAGGGCTCCAAGACTTTTCTAGGGCTGCACCGACTCTCTGAAATAGTACTTCTCGTCCTATACAGCTTGCTCCTACTTTTCCTTGACTTGGCCTTTCCTGAACATTAATTTTTTTCTTCTTGAACCATTCTTTGGTAAAATGATGTGTGTGTTTAGAATTGTTCTCTTGCTGCATGACACACTGCCCCTGATTCATCAAGCAAAATCGGATTATCGCTCGCGCATTCGTATTAGCGATCCGGGAGCGTACGCGGTCGCGCTATTCAGCAACTGAAAAAGCTCGCGCACGGAGCCGCGCTTATCTGACAGCTTTTTACTGGCGATCTTGCATTAAAAGTCACTGTTCCCCTAAAAAATCATTCTTTCTAATGGCACACACATTACCCATAGCCCTAAAAAAAAGCGCATACTCGAGTCCGGACCGCGGTAATCCGCGATCGATGGCCGCGCGTACGTTCGCGCTTCCAGCGAGCGCGGATTTCATTGATGAATCAGGGGCTCTGTCTGTTGAGTTTCGGTTAATGTACAGATGTCTTACTTAAGAATTCCCATGCATAGTTCAAAATTATTTGTTTGTGGTACAAAAAGGTTTTATTAGGAGAATAAAGTAACAATACATGGTATAAAGATAAGACAATGCAAACGACATTATAACAATATAAAAAATAAAATTAACAAAACAGTAGAATTTGGAAGGTGGGTATAGCCATCACAAAAGAAAGTTTCATAACTTGAGAGGGAAAATCAGAACATGAAATGGTAAATAACACATGGTTCAAAGAACATAGAAAAGGAACTATCTAGAAAAAAAGGAAAGAAAAAAAATACACTAATTTTGAAGTTCAAAGAGGGTTTTCCAAGCATGTGCTATAGTTTGTTTGGTGGCAATAAAAATGTGTGTTATAAGAGTAGCACACCGCTTATCTATATTAGTTAAATGTAGATGAAACAAGGTCTGCCGCAGGTTCCTAGATAAGTTCATTTACAAAACAGAATAATTTATATGGTATACTCTAGGTAATCTAGATACTTTGGGGCAGGGGTCTCCAAGCTTTTTGCAAAGATGGCCAGATTTGGTGAGGTAAAAATGTGTGGGGGCCGACCACTAACCAGGATTAATGTGGGCATGCTCTGTGTGGGTCCCACACAGCCGACGCCCACCAGGGTGACATGAAGGATTCCCTGTGCACGGAGTCCGCTGTTAGTCTGGTGACATGCCTGGTGTAGTGGAACTTTGGAAGACAAGAGACAGGGATTTACCCTTATCCCTATTACTCTGAACCTAACACCCTAAGTCACTAATATGGCCCATCATGTCCATCACATTTTCTAATGTACCTTGAACCTCAAACCCACCCAACCCTTCTTTTGCACCTAATTACCTCAAACTTCTATTTTTCCTTCTGCTTTGTAAGGGCTTGATTGTAACCACGTTTGCTGCCCCCATGGCACTGCACACAGAGGGCCTGATTTTTATGATATAAAGAATATACTCTTGTAATGGAAATAGCATATAAATAAACATAAATTATGGCTAAGACTGTAAAAGAACCTATCAAGAGAGATCTGAGCCTGCTATACCCGTTCATTAGTGTCAGGCCTGACCATTGTCAAGAGTTACTGTGATGTGCAGAAAAACTTCTGGGAAGCTGAGAAAATAGCAGCTCCTTGGTTATTTTAAGGAAGAGGAGATGATGGGAAGTAGGCGTGGTCTATGCGGGTTCCGCACAGCAGACACCCAGCAGGGTGATGTGAGGGATTCCCTGTGCAGGATTCCGTGTCAATGTGGGCTTCCTGCAGAGAACGTTCTTTGAATCAGAGTGGGCATGGTCCATGCGGGTCCCACACAGCACACGCCTACTATAATGACGTAAAGGATTTCCTGTGATGACAGAGGCTGCGGGCCTGTGGAACTCTAAATGCGGGCCACAAATGGCCCGCTGGCCAGAATTTGGACATGGTTGCCCTAGGGCAATGCCACCATGGCCCATAGTGCCTCTGACACGACAGCCACGGAAACAATTGGATAAATGAGATGGGACTACATGCGCCGGAGTTAAATACCATCTCATGAGGACACTTATAAAATTATCCTCGGTGAAAGTAACTGAAAGTTCTTTTACGCAGGCGGATATAGGGTAGTTTAAACAAGAGGCCTCTATCAAACTATATTGAAGAGAAATCGCACCTGTCATAATTGGCTTATCCCAGCAAATGCGTTCAAAACTGGTCACTGTTAAAGGAAGCTGGATTCCACAGATTAAAGAGGAAACAAAATGTTGTATTTGTAAATAGTGAAAGACTTCCCTATTGGGAATCTCTTATTTATCTTTAAGATAAGTAAAGGTAAGAACCCCTTGGTGAGTAATCATAGAGTGTATTGTAGTTAGGTCATGTCCAATCCATCAATTGTGTTCAGCATAATTCCTGAAACCAGGCTGGAAAAGAGGGTTGTGAAATAAATGTATTAACCCCCTTAATGTTCTAATTCTGTCTAAGTATTTCCATGCAAAAAACGTTACTTTTTTTTGCATGGAAATTTATTTTATATTATAGGCCTATAATTCTGTGGCATAACTCACCAAAATATGTCCAATATTTATTAAATTTAATAATAAACTTTAAACAAAAACACACAAAAAATAGTGAAATGCATTATAACTGTACAGTTGCATAATATATATATATATATATATATATATATATATATATATTTCATAAGGAATTCTTTGTATTGGACTCAATACAGCTATTTTGTTATGAATCCATTACAAAATTATTCGCCGGCACCGCCCCATGCAGGCACCAGTAGAACGCTCGGGGACACCAACGAAACAAAGTTAATGTTTTTTTTTATGTTCTAAGAGATCCTAAACGTGACTTGGGATTACCACTTTTTGCATGGAAGTTCCCCCCAAGTCACACTCGGGATTACCGCTAGGGGGTTTAATGGATGGTGAGCACTAATCAGCTTCCCTCTAGTCTTAATAGAATCCCATATCGCCAGAGAGTGGGTCATAGCCTTAGGTCTAGAGGATGGGGGGCCCTAAATCAAATTTGGCAGGAATGTTGGAGAAATGATTGTGGATTCCATAAGTGCCTAAAAAAGGGCAATCACTATTATGAGTAGAGATCAGGGGTGCGATTTGGTATGCTTTGCAATAGGAGTACAAATGAGGTACTCCAAGACCTCCTTCAAGTTTAAAAAACACCCAGCATAATTCTGTTGAATATTGGGTGTTCCCACTCAGCCCGCAGTTCACTTGTCCATAAGCCTGCACCATCTTCAGCCTTCCTTTAGCTGTGTAAAGATGTACCTTTTTTAGCATCATTCTCTGAGGCTGTTCACAACTAAAGGGATTTTCAAGAAATGAGCCATCAGCTAATGAACAGAGTAGTTTCTGGTTCCATCCTTGTCCTGCTATTGGCTGATAGCCCTATTTATACCTCCCTAATTTCAGGGTCTGGTTGCTGGATTCCCAGCCTTGTTACTTGTAAGTTGCTCTGCCACACTCTGATCTTAGAAGGGGTATATAGTTAGCTAAATAGAGAGCTGTGTGATCGGCAACCACATGAATACCTAAATAGGGCAGCGCCTTAACTTATTGATATGGGTAATTGGCTTGTAGGCTGGATTGATCTCAGAAGAGAGATTTAAAGCCAAAGATTTTGTGGGGTTAACTTGGAGACCTGAGATAGATGTGAATTAGGAAAGAACTGCAGACATAGAAGGTAGGGAGCTATGAGAGGAAAAAAAATAAAACAGAATGTCATCTGCAAATAAAGGGATCTTATGGGCGTACTGCACTGTGTTGATCCCTTTGATATACTTGCATTCTTGAGTATGGGCTGTGAAGGGCTCGAGTGCTAAAACAAAAACAAAAGGAAAAACCCCATGCAATAGAAAATGGTTCGGATGCATAACTGCAATACTGGACTGTAGCAGTCTAATAATAGCATCTATCCAAGATATGAATTCTCTGCCAAAACTCCACTTTTGCAGTACAAATTTCACATATTGCCATGACAATGGGCCTAATTCATTAAAGCTCTCCAAGGCTTGAGAGGATACACTTTCAGCAGTGAAGCTGGATGATCCAGCAAACCTGGAATGGGTTACTTCAAAGTCATTTGCTGTTTGCTAGCAAAGGTTTTAAATCCTGGACCACATCCATTCCAGATTTCGTGGATTTCCCAGACTCACTGATGAAAGTGTATCCTCTCCAGCCTTGGAGAGCTTTAATCAATCAGGGCTAATGAGTCAAAGGCTTTGTTCATGTCTAAAAAAAGAAGCATAAGCCTTTGATTCATTTGTTAAACTAAATAATTAAGCAGTAAGCTTGGTGTCCAGGAACAAAACTAACTTGATCTCTGTAGATCAGAATAGGTAAAAATACATTCAATCTGTTAGCTATTACTTTGGTTAAAAACGTTCTGTGGGGTGCTTCTTAAACAGATCTGCAACAACTGCCAGCTCTGATTCTAATTTACCTCCTGAGTATGGTCATGCTGATAAACACAGGATAAGGAGGATAAACACACCCCTCATAACAGCTTTATAAGCATCTCACAGAACCATACAAGAGAAAACACTAACACTTTAAAGTGCTCATTTGTCAAACTACTAGTACTTTAAATTTATAGTACTAGTAGTTTGACAAATGAGATCCGTGAGTATTGGAGAATTTAATAATAAAGAATCATTTAAATACCATTTCTTAGAAGGAAACATTGGAAAAAAGAATTTGCAAACCATAAAAACAGGGTCGTGGTCGGAACAAGCTATTGTTGGAATAGGAGAATCAACCACCTGTGGGAGAAATGATCCAGATAAAAATATGTGATCAATAGGGAATGAGAGGAGTGTGGATAAGAGAAATAAGTATAATCTCTTGCTACAGGATGATGCTCCCTCCACACATCCATCACTCCCAGTTCTTGAAGCAAAGGGAGAAAGAATGTGCTTTTAGTGGTGGAGGCATCTTGGGGAGATCTATCCAATTTTGGATTTGAAAATAAATTGAAATATTTGCAAAAAAATATGAGCACATAAGATGGTTAATAAATATGAGAAAAAAGTACCTGTTAAATATCATCGGCTTAATAATTGCAAATAGTTACTTTATTGTCTAAAATGGAGCCCACCAGTATTTGATAACAGCCTTGAGGGTCAGTAATATGCTTGTGGCAAATAAAGGAGGTGCGTTTGTGAATAGCTATTAAAACTCCACGTTTTTAATGGGAGCACTAGATTGATAAAACTGGGGGTAAGAGTGATGTAAATACCCCAGCCCAGGAGTATAAGCTTTCCTGCAAACAGGCAGTATTCATTTTTTGTGAACAAAGGTAATTAAAAATTATAAACCGTTTATGGAGGGAATACATTTATTAACTGAACATTTAAAGTCAGATCCTTCAGAGCCATTTAAATCACATAAGGACTGATATGTAAGGTGTGTGTTGTATGTCCAGGATGGATGCCATTCAGACAACTTATAGATACCAATAGGGAGGAGATGTTAATCACCCCCTGTTCTATGGGGTGGTGCTCCAGAATACAGCAATCAAGGGGAGGATACTGGAACTGATGTGTGGGTTGCTTATGCTACACTACATACAACTTTGTGGAGACATCCAGCAGCAGTAAATGGTTGGGCTAATTCACTACATTGTGATAACAAATGTGATCTGATGAAGTGGATGAATTCTGTGAAACACATAATTACTATGAATATTGGTCAAGTGACAATGCTTTTGTAATGTGAAATACCCTTTGTTGCACTGTATATGGAATGTAATGCACTAAAAATCTTTCTAATCATGTTGTTTAAATTACTATAAATTATGTTTGTGAATTTTGAAAAAAACTTAGTGTTCCTAAACTGCCTTTGGAGTATGGGAGAAAATTATTTTGTTCTTTTATGAAGTGGTATAAAAGTACATGGCAAACAATTAAAGCATACCAAGCACAATTGGATAATTTGGTGTTTAATAATATTTTACTGACACACTGCACCTTATTGAACACTTTTTGAAAATAGGTAAACTCAGTTTACTCAGTACTCATATGCACAGTACTTGGATTTGGAAATCATTTAGAGGCTATTAAGAAATGATGAAGCAGGCATCAAAACTGTAAATGACTATAAAATGAGAAAACATGGTACAAAAAAGGGTGGGTGCAATATTGAACAACTTAAAACATTTCATTTCTGTGCTATGTTTATCTGGGGTTGTGTAATTATATACAATAACACAGTGTTATTTTAACAGTCAGCAAAAACAAACCATAAATGCTAAACATCACTCGCCTGCAATTCTATATGCTGCAACTGTAAAAAGTAACACTAAAATTTTGTAATTGTGCACACACATAACATTTTTGGTTGGCATCAAAAATTGTAAAGTTTTTCTTTAGCAATGCTAGGGAAAATATATTGAACAATTCTATTTTACAATGTTTTCATTTTCATTTTTGATGTTAAAAAAAAAATTCTTGCAATAATTATGGTGAAATAAACATTTTGTAGTTGATTTTGTTGTGTGTTCGATATTGATTGAAAACATTTACAATGGTATGCTTAGAAAATAAACATTTAGTTTGTGTAACAAAGTATAATTAAATAAATCTGCAATTTTGTTGTCCATGTGCATTGAATTACTGGAATCGTTGCACATTTCAGTTCCTCTGGTTGGCAACAGTTAGCTATTGATACTACCTCTGGGAGCAGCTGCTATCTCTTTTATGTTCATTTTCTTATCAATGAAGGAAGAGAATGACTGGCTTTGGCTTCCATCTAAATCCCCTTGACATGCTTTACCTTGGTACATATCCTGCAGCAAATAGATACTGTTAGTATGTCCTGCTGTCTTCATTTAATGGCCTGAACAGGTGCTGACAGATGAAGTTGCTGACAGGCCGCTCCACTGTTAGAACTGGTATATTTTGTTACATATGCATTTGTTTGAGAACTGAATTACTGCAATTGTATCTAAGGTCACCTCTTTTCTCATTAATCAGTGCAAGATGAATCCTGTCTACTTTTTGGTAAATAAAGATTTTTGACTTTTAAATGACTGACATTTTCAAAATAATGTGTATCTTTTTAGAAGACATAAATGCTCTGAATTGTCAGTTGGATCTTATTGCTGTGTTGTAAATATGTTAAAAAATAAACTTCTGTGGCAGTTTTACGCTGAGATTTTGCAGTCAGAAGGAAGTGCTTTCTGACAGACACATAAATTATATGTTGCAATTCCTAGTTCTTGAAATAATATATATGTATGTGTTTGTGAGTGTGTGTGAACAAAGGTAGGAAAAAACTAAAACTCTTTGTCTCTATAGCAAAAATTAAACTTAGTTTCTTTTTCTTCATTGTGAAAACAATTTTTAAAACTTGCAAAAATTATGTTTATATACAGAATTTTGCTCATACTACAACACAATATTATCTTGTATTTACATAGTGTTGACATTATGCAGTGTTTTACAAAGTCCATGACTGTCAAAAAAGCCCTGTGATACATATGTTCATTTAAATTGTAACAATTTTGCTAGGCAATAATTACAGTCCTACCTGTTACCACTAGCATTGGATGTCACGCATATTTTGCTCTTTCTACTTCATTAATGATGAGCAAGATAATCTTCGTGTTTTAGTCACATGATTGGGTGCCATGGTGCCTTTGAAGGCCTGAAGTGCAATACAAGGATAAATGTCCTAAGGCAACAGTGAAGCAAGGTGAAGGTCTTGAATATGCAGGTTCCATATTTATTTATTTACTTCTATTGGTTGAACTTGAGGAATTTGTGTCTTCTTTAAACTAGGAAACAAACCCTTTTTTCTGAAGCAGCTGTCATATGTCACTCACATAGCTATGTAGGTAAAGTCTTCTAAAATTTCCAAAAAAGATGGCATCCAATATGACAAATGTGAGAAAAAGGTAGTCCATATTTGTTTTATGTAAAAATTGCTTTCTTTTTGTATGTACCATCTACTGTTTTATTCTAGTTTACATTTGTTACTATGTTGTCCAGGTAATTTTTCTTTCCTGGAGTAGGAAAATGTGAAGTCTGGCCCCTTCTGAATGGAAAGAAAGGGTAGAAAAGACTGACTTAGGGAAATAATGTTATTTTTAAGTCAAAAAGGTGCCATGCACTTTGCTAGATTTAATTGACAAACCGAAAATACCCTTTTCATGAGCCAGCATGTGAATATTTAAGTAAGATGCTTCTTTACACGATTCCCACTCAGTGGTTTCAATCATCAGCAACACGCACCATTCTCGAACATGTGCATAGCAGGGCTAATCAGTAAACCATAGAGGACCAGTCAAACGCCCTGGAAAAGGTGGATTGCGTTCTCCCAGACTAGAAACTTCTGATATATTATTCTTACCTCGCTATTTAGGAAAGAGACATCAGGGAACACCATACTACATGCAAATAGTTCACATCAAAAATCCTTAGTCAATAGCATTCCCTACAGCCAAATGCTCCGGATCAAAGGCAACTGTACATCAGAACAGGACTTCAGATTAGAAGCCAAAGCACTGGCCGAAAGACTGATAAAAGGGGATCCAGCAAAAAACATCCAAAAAGGATTTTTAAGAGAGTATGTACTCTCACCCGATAAAAGTAGCAACTGTGGATTATAGCCATGCAGGGAGCTGGGGCAGATCAGTGTGTTCATGCCCAGCCTCACCATGACTCCCTGCAGAGAGAAGATGATGATAATGATCTCCTGCTAACCAAAGGCAACTTACCAGCCTGCATGTTTCATTTTAAAACCACAGTGCACACAGAAAAGCAGTCCTTATAACAGTACCAAAGAGAGACCTGGCGTTGGTACCTTTCAGGACTTGAATTCTCTTTGACCACATCCCAATATACTATACATAGAAAGAACAGTCCAGTTTCCCTTAAAAAGCCAAATTTTTTGGGTTGAATTGAAAGGTCAAATTTGTACCATCAAAAAAACAATAAAATATAAAAAATATATAAAATCACATTTCATTTTATTTGATAAAATAAAAACTTTAGAGTACAAAATTGTAAAATCAAACACTTGTTGACAATAAAGCACTAAAGTAAATCTCCCAGTGGAAACCTCTCCAATGCGGTATGTTCCAACAACTTCAACGCGTTCCTCAGGAAGTGGAGATCTACAAATAACAATTGATTCTTAGTACATTTAATCAATATGTGCATTATTCATATTATTTCCTACAATGACATTTTTCAAATTCTCAATGAATAGACAATACTCATCCAAAAAAATAACCAAAAAATACAGATGAACTTACATTGAATGCTAGTGCATTTGAGTGGTGGTTTCATTTTGCTTGGTGTTGTGATGCAGAGGGTAGGTTCTTGTTTGTCAGGGGTCTCCTTTAATCCAGGCTGGTTACTCTTGCCACAGTGTACTCACCTAACATGGCCTAGAGTGTTGTTTTAAAAAGGGTTTTGAGCCAGCTGGAGTAGTTTTGTAAAGGTCTACTCATTCTTGGGAGAGATTTTAACCTGATATCTGACTGCGCTCTTGATAAGTCCAGCTCCTCTCATTGACCTATCATTTGCAGCACTACCATAAACTTGATGTCTGGAGGATCTTACTTCCCTCTGATTGAGACATCACATTCTTCTCCAAGCCACATCAGATATAATATATATAATAGATCATTTTAGGCTTCACCATCATGTAGGTTTTCCACCAGTCAAAGAAGTGGGAGATATCAAATATCCAATTTAGCATTCTGATAGTGTTTACAGACACCATTTGGACCCTACCTTATGATGTCCCCAGAGTGAGTCATGCGGCTTGCGTTTATGAATGAACGTGGCTGTAGGAAAAATCAGAGGATTTTTCCCACGCTGCATTCATTCATCAGCAGCTAGCGGTGAGACTCACACTGTGTTCCTGGATAGAGAAACTCTATCACGGAACACATAGTAAAGGACTGCAACAGCAATCAGGGGAGCGAAGCTGCTCTGCTCCCCTGATTGGTCTTGCAGGTCCCAAATATTCAGTCTCGGCTGTTCTTGCCTACATGTTTGGTAAGCGAGAACGCCCAAGACTGAATTTAACAAATTTGCTTGCTTATCCCTACTTAAGACTGGTCATCTCCTTTTAATTGGTTGTATTAAATGCTGTTTGCCTATATGCTTGTTTTTTTGCGTTATAGCATGTTTTTTTTCATGTGCTTAAACCTTTGCATTAGTGACTTTTAATTTTTTTTTTAACTCTCACTTTATTGACAAATTACCCACCTTGCAAGTAAAAGTCTCTGGAACACACTCGTGCATACTAAGCCCATTTCCCTAATTAGTGTACTTGTGTACTTGCACTAGAGATGGATTGACTAGTAAAGTATACCTAATATTAAATAGATTCTGAAAATCACACACAGACAAATTAGCACAGTAAAATCAAAACTCCCAAAATTCCATGAAGCCCCCTTACAGAACTTTGTGGTCTATTTCAAAACCTTAAATAATTGTGCATTAATGTGTGGTATTTCACACATTAACATGCATCTTATTAAGGCAGTGTTGTGTTAATTTAGAAAGTGCTAACAATTCATGACATAAATGTCCCTGTGCAGCAAAGTGATTGTGCTTTGCAGGTGTTGGCACCTACTGTTACATTGCCCTAAGTAGCCTGCATTGTGGTTAGGTCTAGTAAAATTAACATTTTACTAGGCAGAGCTCTGAAGGGGCCCTAGATTTACAGACTAATGTTTTTTGCATAATATAGTCTTTCATATTCTGTAATATCTGTAATGGAAGATCAATAAATATAGCATTTAAAAAATCAGAAGCTCTTCTGCTAGCTTTTTTTCTTGCAATAAAATGCATCAAATGTATTTTAGACATAGTTCTTGTTACATGGGCATTCAGGTCAGGATAAAAGCCCTTTAAAATTCGTGACTTCACGAAATGGAAATATGCTGCCTATGAACAACAGTGATAAAAACTGTCCTCTTAGTAAAACATAATAATTTGTTCTTAGTAATTTACACATTTGAAAATTATGCAGGGTCCTCTCTTCCTGTATCACTGTCTGTTTTAGTCTGTCATTTGCAACCCTTATTTAATGTACAGCGCTGCGTAAAATGTGTCGCTATATAAATCCTGTTTATTAATAATAATAATAATAATAATAATTCTTATTATTATTTTTATTTACATTCTATCTTATCTCCTTTTCCTGTGATGCGTTCTCTGATAATAAATGAAAACTTAACTGTAAAGATAAAAATGCCAAATCCTATTGGACATTATGTGACTAAGAACTAAGATCTTCTTTGAGTTCTTATGTTCAAGCTGACAACTACCTAAGGGGGCACTAGACAAGGATCAAAGATTCTCCTAATGAAAATTACTAGAGATAATCACTTTTGAACACCATTAGAGTTTCATCTGTTAACCCCAAATGACTATCCTGGATATATGCGTTCAGTCCTTCATGATATACTTTGATCATGCCATGATCAAATAATTATGTTAGATTGATAAAATCACCAAATGTTCCCTATGGTCTTAAGATGCAGGTGTAAAGTTTTTTCCCCATGTGACTTCCTTACAGAGTGATGTAAAAACCCTCGAAAAATTACTTTGCATCAACTCTGTTGTAAATTGAATCTCTGGGCTCTTTGCATGCCTTCATTTGAGATGAAAAAAAGACACAGAAAGCAAGAGGCATATTTTCTGCTTGCATGTTTTTATTTGGGACTTCAGAAGCAAAATGCAAGTGCAAAAAACACAACTTGAAAAAAAAAATATATATATTTTTTCTGTATATTTTTTCTGAGTGCTTCTGTTAAAGAAGAAAACCTAAGCACAGAAAGCAACTTTTCATTAAGTCACTACTCATTAATAGTTAAATACAAGTACATTGCACACTGATAGTCAATATCTGTAGTATGTTTTTTTCTAAATGATAATGAAGCCATACATACAAACATAAACAAAAGGAAAAAGACAGCTTGAAAATGATGCCAAAATTGACTACAGGCACGGAATCAAGAATTCAAAATATTTTACAGTTGTAGATAAAAAGAATACTAAACATATACAAGAAAATTTAGGATAAATTTGAACTGGTTTAGAAGGGAAGCAAAGCAAGTGGTGAACACCAAGAGCAGCAGTTCTGGTCTTGGTCTCTACCAATCTCACTAAACTTTAACCCACATGCACTAGAGAATTTTTCTGACTCTAGGTTTATGCTAATTCGCACTGACTTTCTCAACGCCCCCAAAGCCAAGTTGATGAGAGAAAAAGTAAATAAACACACTGACTTTAAACAAAATCCTTTTTATTTTATATATAAATAATATAATATATATAACTATATATATAACTATATATATATATATATATATATATATATATACATATACATATATATAACTAATATTTTACTTTCCAATGTACAGTGATGTCCAAAGATTTGCCTTTCCATAGCCTTGTACCTGTTACTCCGTGAGTGCTTTGGTCAATTACTCACTGGAATTTAAAAACACAAAACAATAAATTGGGGGCAATGTTAAACCCCTTTCTCTTAGGGAGTTCCTTCTTTGCAACTCTAGTGCTCTATAGATGAAATAGTTGAATATCTATGACATGTATCCACAAAAAAGCTTCAAGTGAGGTAAAAAAGGATTGTCTAACTTGTTCAATTTATGAAGTGCACAAGAGAGTAATATTCATCTATCGTGCCTTTTTGACTATGCAGAAATTTTAAGACATAATACACAACTGCTATACAACTGCAACTGCTCCAAGTTGAAGAAACCTATGGAAGTGCATGTTTTTAGTACAGGCTATCTGAGTGAATACCAATTTCTTTTTTTAAAATTGTAATTTTTATTTTGAATAAATGAAAGGAGGAGGTAGGTCATACAAAGAGAAGGAGGGAACTTGTATAACATAAAGAAACATTGGGGGGGAACAATAAAATAAAAGAAAATAAAGGTACGCATGAACAATATAAGAAATTGACAGTAGGCACTTGGTATAAGATTTCAGTTCATATGCATAAAAAAAGCAAATACAATGATGAAACAGGTCTTCAGGTGAGGGATGTGTTTAAAATAAGTGTCCATGGTACAGTGATCCTGTATAGGGCCAAAAAACTTGGATTTACATAAAGTAAGCTACGGTAACTCTACATATCTGTGATAAGAACAAATATTTCCAGACTGCCAATGCAGTACTTTGCAAATTGGGGGCAAAGAGAGGTGGGGGGATTCCACAATAAAGGTTCAGAAACTTAATCTAACAGTTATGAATAATAAGCATCCCAAGCCTCCCAAGTATGAATAAATCACTGCTTTTGATTTGTAAGTAAGGCCATGAGATATCCTGTATATGTTTAAGGAAATCATCCATGGATGGGGAGGTACATTTCCATCTAGAGGGGATAAGTGTACGAGCTGCCACCAGGATATGTGATATTACTTTACCTATCAGTTTAGGAAGATTAGAGATTGAGAGGCCAAGTAGGTGTGTGAGCAGATCCAGTGGGATTTGTTTTTGGGAGATATACTGAAGCAGCTGATTTACTTGGTGCCAATAGGCCAGCATAGGGGTCATTGCCAAAAAATATGCTCCAGCATACCCCTATGGTTGTTACAGTGCCTGAATAATAATTTCTCTGACTTTGACTATAAATAGAACATATGTTGATTAATTGTACATACTCTATACCAAACCATTGTACATGCAAAACATGCCTTGATCATTGAGCAACAAAGAAGATGTAAATTATATTTTCAGAGTTTATTACTTAGAGGTATCCTTCAAGCCAGTTAAAAATTCTGTATAAGAACAGGGAAATAAGAAAGTAAGTAAAAGTTATATAAATTCATACATTAGTACATAATTTGACTTCTCTAACACTACATCCCTAAACTATTGACTAAACTGTGTGAGTGCCTAGAACCTAAAATGACCAATTTTATTATAGCTGAATAAAGTCAACAAGTGTGATAACAACTTAGTGATGATGAAGTGATGACTTAGTGAAGATCATATGATATAGACTGTGGATGTTATTAAAAACAAAACAAAAAAACTCTAGGGAAACTAGGGGAAAATTAAGACAAAAAAGACTAGGTAGATAACAGCTGATACATTGAAAGATGTACAAAAGAAAAAAAGTACCCAGCTCTGGCATCATGTTCAATAAATAATCGCTGATAATCACTGGTTGAAGAAAGACAGAATGCATAGAGCAAAAACCAGTACACATTTTCTGAGACCACTAGACAAAAGAGGCTTAAATGACAGCAGACAAAATTAGACTGGCACTGAGATCACTGATAAAAAAGATAAGAAAAGTATTACAGTGCATCAAAATGACTGCAAACAACTAAAAAAGAAAAAAAAATATTTGTGTGCCAAGTCTGAAAAACCACTTAGTAGCCTACCATTTGGAAAAAAAATGGTTTATATTTCAACACCAAACAGAGAATACTGTACCTTAAAGATTGCACAAACTATAATTTTTCCTGATAAAAACAGCAACAAGAGTATGTGGCATATGTGTTTTTATGAAACATTCACTGGTGGCGAATCAATCCCTTTCATTTAAAACAGATCCCCCAAGAAAATTTACCTGAAGCAAATTACAATGTAGAAACTTGGAATTAAAATTGATTTTTTGCATGTTAGATTTATTTTAGCAGCATTAAATTTATACAACATGATAACAAATATGAGGGTTTATTATCAATACCAAAGTCAATACTTTGTAGAGTCACATGTTTCTGCAATTATAGCTGTAAGTATTTTAGGGTAAATCTCTATTAGCTTACTACAATTATCCACTAAAACTTGTGCCCATTCTCATGGCAAAACTGTTTCAACTCCTTTAAGTTACATGGTGTACAGCAATCTTCAAGTCCGACCACAGGTTCTCAATAAGATTAAGTTGTGGGCTTTGACTAAGCCATTCCAAGACAGATGTTTCCTTTAAAAGTACTCCAGTGTAACTTTAGTAGTATGTTTAGTATTGTCCTGCTAGAAGGTGAACTTCAATCTAGTCTTAAGACTGCAGAGTTTACAGGGTTTGTACCATACATGGTTTCCCATTATGATTTAAAAAAAAATTAACCTTCTCTTACTAGACAACTATTTTCTAAATTCCAGTTGAGTAAACTTCTGCTTTTTTTCTTTTTCTTTATGCAATGGATTTTTTTCAGGCCACTCTTCTCTAAAGTCCCACTCTGTGGAGTGTATGGATTTAAGTGATAATATGGACTTACGGACATACATAGATGGAGATACATCTCTGCTGTTAATCTTTCAGCTCTTGCAGTATTATCCTTGTTGTCTTTGTTGCATCTCTAATGAATGCCCTTCTTACCGGATGTATGTGTTTTGTTAGGTGGCTTTCTCTTGCCAGGTTTACAGTGGTGGCATAATATTTCTATTTTGTTAGATTTAATGGTGCTTTGTGGGATAACCCAATTTTGGGATCCTTTTTTTAAAAACCCAACCCCAGTCTTTACCTTTACACAGATTTGTACCTGACCTGTATGGAGTGGTTCTTGATCTTCATGTTGCTTGAAAAAACACATCCAGATATCTGCTTACCAAATCTGAGGATTTCATTGTCAGTTGAAAATTGTTCAAAGGTTCTGCATCCAGACTTTGTGATTCTTTAAAGCCAACAAATTCTTTATGTATTGTACACATAATGCAGAACAAAAGATAGTGGTTTTCTTGTCCTTTGTCCAAAATGTCCTTTGACTCATCAGCTTGAATTGAAAATGCCTTTGAAAGTAACATTTCTTCAGTATCTTGTTATCCTACGTTGCGCCACAACGGGTTGATCTTGAATGCTTTGGTATGTATATCTAGTATTTCTTTTGCTGCATATTACTTTGATGTCTGTAAAAATGACATTTAAAATGTTAAAAGGTAACCAAATTTAAATGTTAACCAAACTTCCCTTTAAAAGTTGACAGCTTTACCTAGGTGTGAAAATGTTTTATCCCAGATGATGGGTGGGGTATTTCAAACAATCAAGTAAAACTGTCATTTAGTGTTTGGTGTGTGTAATGTTAATCTCAGTGTAGGATAGGTCATTGTGATTCATTAGCTAACTAAATGACATGATTGACTTACTTTTGGGGACTTTAATAATGTTTATTTTTATATCTGGTTGGTATTTATATTTTATTTAAAAAAATGACTTTTTTAGTTTGTGTTTATTAACTTCCTGGGGTAGGGGGTAGGGTACTAATGTACCCCTGTACTGGTTCACGTGGGAAGACACGGATATTTGGTTATTGCCTTGTTAATGGGAATATACAGTCTCCACTATACCCCCCAACAAACCCCATCATCCAAGAGTAAGGAAATGAACAATTATCCCTTAACATTTAGGTGAGTGCATGAAAATTAACATGAAAAATGGTTTAAACTCCCAAACTAAAACCCTATTCTTGTCAATAACTTTTTTAGGCATATATGAAATGTCAATGAGTAAAAAAAAAAAGACCAGCATGGAAACTAATAACAAGAAAAGCATATAATCTCCTGTACAATCCATAGCCTAGACATTGAGGGTTTTAGGGACTGTTAACAAAACAAAATAAATTTAAAAGGTGAACAAAAGGGAGATTTGGCTGGTACTTTGTAATGCTTAATCCTAGGCATGACTTTAAAATGTTTAAAAAGGTTGAAAGATTACCACACTGTTTTTTGTTATATTAGAGTATTTTTAAAATGTGTTTTACTGTAACATGTAAAGCACTCCCCAAATTTATTTAAACATTTAACTAAATGTAACCTAGGACAAGCTTCATATTATTGACTGTTATTATGGAGTGGTGTGTAAATTCTTTACAGCAATTTTTTAAAACAGTGAATTTCTTAGTTCTCCTAAAGGGTTATAAATTTTTATTTGAATTGGCTTTTTCAGTGAAAGCAAACCAGTAATCATCAGAAAAAAAGTTGTTACAACCAACAGGAACACATTCTTAAGCTAATTGCCAAGTTTCCCTTTCACTGCCTGTTTCTAGCATTTATAGGTCTCTATCAAATGTGCATGGCTTCAGGCTGCTCTTGGACATTTTCCTGTTTATTAAATTCTGTACCAGCTCTTGCTTATCTCCTTCAGCTATGCATAATTTGAATAAATCAATACATTTTACATAAATACCTTTTCAAATAAACTTTTTCAAAAAAGGTATTTCATTCCAGTTAATTTGACTCATGCAATCGGGAAGTTTTCATCATGAGCCTTCTTTAAAATCTGTCAATATATGTACTGATAAAAACTGCTAGGTGACTGCAGACTTTATATTGATGTTCTCCTTCGAAAAATTTTTATGTAGGCAGGACTGTAATTACTGTACCTGCTAAACTGTAGCTAAACACTTCAATTCTCCCCAGCAGCTCTGAGTCAGAGTAGCTTCTAGCAGCCTAAAGTATTTATACAGAGAATTCAAGAAACACTCAAATTTATCACCATCAAATTGTCATAATTAATCTATCAAGATGATCATTTAAAATGAGGCAAGTTATTCTATGTCATGTTGTTGATCACCAGACATCCTAGTCTGTTTCAAATTATTTTACTGTTTAGTGTTGCATTCATCTATCACATCGTCATGATATGTAATTTTCACTATTGTTCTTTTTGCATTTGTTGCCCACTAGTTTTTTTGCATTATTTGTTAATACCCCTTCAAGAAAGATTATTTCTAAAAAAAAAAAAAATAGTTTGCTGTGAAAAACTTTCCTAGTTTTTAGGTTCACTGTTAGCCCATATTTATTAATGATTTGACAGTGGGGTTTATTTATCATTAGAATGCACAAATGAATAGCAACTGAAATAGGTGTCCGATGGGCTGCGCATATTAATTTTACATTTGTGAATATCTTGGTGAATGAGTCTTGCATACTCTGCTGTTCGTAAAGGAGCATCCAGACAATAACGTGACAGCATACATTAGGCAGCATCTAAGTTGTGTGCAGGTTCCTCTACCTCAGGGAATTCCTACTAGTTCCAACTAGATGATATTGTGCTAATAGTTAATTAGTGTCAATTGTGGCATCTGAGCTAAACTACTAAAATGTAAAATGTTGGACCAGATAGTTGTTACAAAGTGTATGTCAGCCAGGCTTTTTGCCGTAACTTTAAATTATTTTTCATACATATATATCACTATCACTTTCACCTTCTTGGATAGAAAACGGGAGCTTAAAAGGTCTGTAAAAGATCCTCTGTAATCTTGTTTGCCAAAAAAAGAGAGAACAAAAAGAATCCATACTGGAAATCATTAACATAAGGACATCATTAACCATGAAGACAACAGTAATTATTGACCCATGATCAACTGCAAATGATAGCTTAAAAAGTAGATAAAAGAAAAAAAACAACAATAATACTAACATGACACACATTCAGATTTACGAACATGTTAGGCAGGGGGGCGAGGGGGGCAGGACAATTATTTCAACAGGACTGACCCTCCTTTATTTTTAAAAACATTTGTAGCTTAGTCCCAGACCAACTATGTTCTGTATAACTCATATTTAGTAAAGTTTTCTAATTATCACTTAAGGAGACCTATAAAAAGTGAATATTCAATCAAGGCCCTGAAGACTGTACACTGAATTCAAAGCAACAGATGAAACTGCAAAAGGAAACATAATTTTAGATTCAGTGTTTTTAAAGGCAGAACTAATTATTGCAAGTAACATAACACTCACAATACTAGGATGTTCCCCAACACACAGAAGCAGACTAAATGTTCAAGCCCAAAACATACCCTGGTAAATGCTTTCTTTATTAGATCAAATTTTAGCTGCAGAGACCTGAGTTTTAATGCAGGATGAAGGCTAACAGATAAAGAAGACACAACGTTGAGTGGTATAGTTTCTCACTCACTAATACCATACACTGTGACCTGCATTTGAATGCACAGTAACACACTGTAAATGTGCTTTGTAATACAAAAATAAAAAAATGCTCTTGTAACTTGTACTGCAAGGAACCTGTGTTTAAAAGCACCGCATGCACAGATACATACATACACTCTCTGTATTGTTCCTAAAAAATGGTTGAAGTGCATTTTTCTAGGACATTGATGTAGTTTGACTTTGAGTGCTTTTTTTTAAATATATTATTTATTATAAATTCTATGATTTGTTATATTAAATATATATTATTTAAATATAATATAATAGTCTTAGCACTCTAAAAAAAAATGTCTATAAACACTAGTATACTAAACACTATAGTTTTTTGTTCTTTGTAATTATATGAATTACAAGTTCCTTTTTTCATGTAATAACTCTTTATTTCTAAAAGTGTACTATATACAAGCGAACAGTTACATTAGTTTATAATTACATCAGTTACATTACTCTCAGACTCTAAATCCTTCTCTCAAAATAAACAAAGTTTGCATCCCTTCCACCTTCTGCACAGACTCTTTGATCTGCTGTCCCTGTCTGATAAAATCATGTCAAAAAAATGAATTAAATGCATTTAAAAAAAATTACTCTAATAATAAATTAATAATAAACTTTGCCATGATTTTGTGTTTTATACTTTTTTATACTCATACTTTTATAATATACTGTAAAATAACTTACTGAATATATAAAAGTACTATATAAAAATAGTACTATATAAAAGTACTATATAAAATAAAAGTACTGCTTTTAGACATATAAATCCAGTGTATAGCATTTAATTCCGGTATTTTGTATTGAATGCATTTGAAATTCCCCCTGCGCCCCTAGCGACAGCCGCATGCACTGACGTCACCAGGAACTCCAAGGGAACATCAGGGTACTCACCGGGAGACAGATTGAAAAGAAGGGGATGTGGCTAGAGGATGGCATGACACTGGAGGACGCTTATGGGACAAGGTAAAGCTTAATTTTTTTTAGCTACCCCAAGTGTGGCTCGGTGTTACCGCTTTCAGCCATTTTGTTTTCTGTTTAGGAGGTTAAAAACTGTAAGGTCTTTAAATCCCTGTTGCCAATTACCAAAGACCATGAGATTTCATTTTGGCATGTTGGTCATTTGAAATGATAAACAACATGCATATTTAACCACCTGAGCGTTACGCTGAGGTCTAGATTTCTGTACCAAAAGTGATCCACTGTTTTTAATGAAATTTTTTTTTTAAATTGTAGACCTGTAACTTACAGAAATATGTCCGAACAGGGGTTCTAGTAGATAATATGAATTGCACAGCGGGACCATGGAGGTAAGGCTGTGACAAAATTACGGGGTTAACCATCCTAGCCATTTTTTTTTTGCCCGACCTTCGTACGGGCATACCGGCTAGGTGGTTAATCCAGAATATCTTCCTTGGTTCTGCTCAGCGCTGCAATTTCTGCTAGTAGATGTGCCTGTGTGGTACAGTAACTTATGAATAGGAAGTTCTAAATCATACTTTTGATTTGGTTTGAATGAGTCAATCCTGCAAGGGGTTAACCTAGATCATATGTTTTCAGCTGCTTTCTTGTGTGATTGACTGAATAAATGTAAACAGTGATAAGCATTACATTTGGAGAGTTTTTTGGAATCTGGTCTGGAAGTCCCTCTAAATAAGAAGACTCTTGGATATTTAGCCCCTCAGCATGGAGAAAAAATACAGGGTAAGTGATGTCTAAATATGCATCATGGCATTCTATTCCAGTGCCTACCATCTACCCTGGCGCTAAACAGTGTTTTTGGTATTGTTCAGTCTATCCAGCAAGGGAGCAGCCACGTACAGGTATCCCCAACTGGCCCTTTGCTGGATTAGCTAAAGTCAGTGACAGAAGCATTATAGATTCAATTTGACTGTTGGACAATGACAACTGTCATAGTCCAGTGGCTAGACTGGCTGAGCGTACAGCCTACTGCTGCCACACAAAATATCTGTCATTGAGAGGTGTAATGCATGGCTATATGAGGTTCACATGGCCAAATCTGCCATTTAAACCTTTTTCTTTTTTTAAAGTTTATGGATTCAAAATTCAGAATTCAAACTCAAATTTCTTGTCTGGGCCAAACAAAAGTTTTGCAACTTATATCTTTAGCTCCGAGCACCTCCACATATAAGTTTTCAGACTGCTCACAACCTTTTTCCATCTTACCTGTCACAATATTTAGGAGCCTATAGAGAGGTTTTTGCTGACTGAATAATTTTATCTACAACCAATACTTTGATACATTCTCCTAGAATAAGTAGAAAGCAGTATAACAAAATATTTTCAGTATTCCAGTTAGAGTTTTATTCTTTCTGTCACACTGGGAGAGAATTATTGCAAATTTGGGATCAGGGTAGAGATGGTGTGATGCTGACTAATACTGAAGCAATTGAATTGGGAAGTATATCCTTGGACTCCACAGTTCGTCTTCAAATGCACAGGGCAGGCAATACTGATCGCCCCTTTAGTTTGTTGCATTTGATTAGAGACTCTGTGGCCCAAGTATATGAGACTCCAATAGAATTGATGAGGAATGAGGAATTGATTCAGAGAGTACAAGAGGGTTTGTTAGGGATCCCCTTACTATAGATGGATGTTATGGAGTATCTACCACCTGGGTTGGGCAAGACATGTCCAAAAATACTCCTTTAATGGTACATAAAATCCTTAAGACAGCGCCACAACATTTATGCTTTGCATTATTTACAGTTTTAAGCACTTTGGATGGGAGGCAGGGGAATGTGCATGAAGTAGATACATTAATGGGTCAGTTAGAGGAGATTGAAAAAGGACTAGGACCAGGACATAAGCAAACACCAATACAGAAAAGAGATTTCATAAAGAGGTTTAAAAATTACAAGAAAACAGTTAGTTCTTGAGCTGCTTAACAGTGGTGTTCCCAAATTAGACATTGATGGGATCTCTACTATTGATTTGTTCAAGTGCTGGAAACAACTAAAGGATAAAGGGAAGTTACATCCAGCCAGACTCAAGAAGGTGTCGACTACAGATGTACAGGAAATAACCCCTCCCTCTACTACTCCTCAGAAACGAGACAACCCATACAGGGTGCCACAGCCCATTTAGGACTGACTAGAGGATAAATCTCCTGCTCCACTGATTAGAATTTGTCCAATGAAACCAGAGAATAGATGCCTATATGTATCAGTAGCAATTTATTGGGATAGGCAGTTACAGGCACAAAGAGTTACAGCGATTTTAGATACTGGAGCTGAAGTTTCTTTGTTTCAGCGATTGTAGACCCAAGGGGACAAACACTACATGGGTAGCAGTAGAAGGTTTGGGAGGCCAGACTACATGGGTTGCTAAGGTTCACTGCAGACTACAGATAGGAAATTGTCCAGTCTTTTTTGCCAACATCTGCATCTGCATTGCCAGACAACATACTAGGAATGAATCTCATGGGGCCAGACTATCCATACTATGACAGGAACATATGTGTTTGGCACTTCAGTTCATTTTTTTGCTGTGTCTGCAGTCAAACCCATTGTGGGGGTCATGCTAAATGGGTTCCAGTGTTCTTTCCTCCCCCGGGACACCCAGTTCATTTAAAGCAATATTGTGTTCCATTAAGGAAATTACAGAGACTTTACAGGCCTTAAAGGAAGCAGGTATGTTCAGACCATCTGTCAGCCCTTTTAATGCACCTGTCTTTCCGGTAAGGAAATCTGATGGACCTTACAGAATCCAATTCATTCCAATATAGTATTATGTTCTGTTTTCTATATGTATATTGTATTATGTTTGCTGTTATAGCTACAACTTTAAAAAACTATGATCGATCCTCAATATTTTTCATATATATATTGTGACAAATATGTGGTCTCATTGGGGTCAAAGAACTTTATACTATGCGTTGATATATAATGTATTCATTCCCAGGTTCCTGTACATTTATATATTTTTTTCCCTTTTCCCTCTTCCTTTTTCTTCTGCCCCCCCCCCTTTCCCCTCTTCTTTCTCTCCCCTTCCCTACTTATTTCCCCCCTTTATTTACACCTAAATTAGGGATAGAGGGTTTCGGGAGCGCCAAGGATCTCCCTGGGTGCTTCTGTATATGACCCCTCCTTCGATTGGGAGGCGGGGTGTATCTCTCCCCGTACATCCCCGTCTTCTCAGGACCTATAAATATATGCTGTCCTATAACTGGGACGGCCTCCCTGGGATCCCCCTGCTCCTCTGCACACATCCACAGAAACCAGGGGATACCACATTGTTTATTTCAAGCTCCCTCATACAGGTTGGTCCTAAACATACTCTTTGGTGGCTGTACTAATTATACACCTCAAGTACCTACTTCTAAATTTATTTATTTGTTTCCAAATTTATTTTCCATCAATACCCTTATTGGGATTTTTTTTTAAAACCTCTACAAACATCATAGAAGCTCAAAGTGTACTAGGGGTGATGAGATATTGGAGAGCATTCAACCACACCTGGGACTAATTCTGAGGCTGATCTACAATGTTACCAGAAAATAAGTCTGTTTTCAGCTGGGGTCCAGAGCAACAGCATGCCTTGGATTTGGCTAAAGAAACAATACAGAGTCATAATTCCCTGGGGCCACTACAGTCAGATCAACTTGGATGTTTCCACAACTGAACATGGAATGTCTTGAGGATTATTACAAAAGCCACTCCTGACAAGGGCCAGGAAAATACCAATCTGTTTCTGGTCAAAGCAATATTCAGCAGCTCGAAGGAAGTACAGTCCACGTGAAATACAACTTTTCGCTGCATTTCAGCACGTAAAATCTACTACTAAGCAACAACCTGTGGTAGTACGAACCGACTTACCTATTTCGAGTTGGGTCAGACAGGAAGGAGTGGGGTCACTGACTGCAGTAACACAAAAGCCTGGAAGCATTTGACAGTTGACCAATGTAAATTTGCATGGTACACTGATGGTTCAGCTATGGCCACACTGAAAGGCCGAATTTGGACTGTTCCCGCTTTCCAACCGTCCACAGAGTCAATGCTATATCAGACTGAGGAGGGTGGTTCTAGCCAGTATGGTAAATTACAAGCAGGGACTATAGTGATTGAAGAAACTACAGGCCCTTTAATTATTTATACTGACAGTTGGCCTGTCTTCAAGGGGCTAACCACTTGGATTACAACATGGCAAAAAGATAACTGGACTGTGAATGGAAAATAAGTACATACAGTACTGGTAAAACACGAATGATTAAAGTGAGTCACATTAATGCCCACTCTGGTGATATAAACAATGAGTTTGTAGACCAACTTGCCAGTATTTCATCAATTGAACCTAATAGATTGGGAAAGTGGGCCCATTGACAATCAGGACATAGAAGTGCTAAAGGCAGCTGGGAAAGGGCTAACAAGAAAGGAATTCCCCTCACACATATTCAAGCTCAAGCTATTGTTGCCAAATGTCCTATATGCCAGAAAGAATATTGTAAAACTTTGCCTGGGGAACCTGGGCATATTTATCATGGACAAGCATCTGGCCAAATTTTGCAAGTTGACTTTATGGGACCTCTTCCTGTTGTGAGAAATAGATTCAAATACTGTGCAAGAGAAGTTGACGTTTTTAGTGGGATACTAACTGTTTGTCCTACCAAATCAGCTAATCAAAATACCACTTTGAAATTACTGAATTTGCTGCAACAGTATTATGGTCTGCCTATAGAAGTCCAATCAGACAATGGATCCCATTTCACTGGTTGTAAGATGAAAGAATAGGAAAAAAATAATTGGGGTTAGTTGGGTGTATGATATACCCCATTATCCATAAGCATCAAGACTCATTGAAAGATATAGCAGTTTACTCAAGGAACAAATATAAAAGCTGACCCCTAGACATACTTTGAGGGGTTGGGATCAGGTTTTGTTACAAGTTGTGTTTTTGTTAAATCAACAGGTGGTAGGAGGTAGTACACCATTCCAGCACATGCTAGGTCAGGGACAAGATTAAGTAATTCCTGAATTAGTTATCACTGTTAAAGAGAGGTACAGGATAACAAAATAGACATTACCGCCCATGAAGAAAAATAATTTGGGGATCCATTGGAGGAGGGAAGTTGTGAGTTGTTACACTTAGAATACAGTGTCCCAACAGGCATACTCAGGATAGATGAAATGACTACACTGCAATATACCCCATTTTCTGACATTACTAATTGGTGTGACTGGGACAATGACTTGACCAAACACGTTTTTCAAGGATATTGTGTGACTATACGCCCATGGAAATGTGGAAAGTTATGTGAGAGAAAGCTTATTGGACATGTTACCTTAATACCAAAATAGGTGAAAGTGATAGTACAAACTTATGTAAACCAAACAGGGTCAAAAGTATGGATAATACCCAGTGTAGCAGATGGGGGGGGAAGTAAAACGCAAGGTCAAGTAATTGCTAGAGGACAGGGTAATACTTACCTTATACTCGGGGATGTTGATGTTAATCCTGTTTATTTTCCCTCCCACAGACTGGTTCCAATGTTGGAGTAGAAGAATGTGGTGGCTCTTATTGGTATCACTATGGCCTGGAGTGGATTCTGATTATCAACATTATATATACAGGACAATTTTGAAAATAAACAATTGTATATGCATCACCATTATGCCCAGCTGATTAATAAGACGGGCTGCTGAACATGTACTCATAGTCCATTGTCTTTTAGAACTATGCCATATATTGCCATTCCAGTACCACCGGAGGAACTTTTAAACAGGACATGAAATGATTATGGGGAATTGATATTGGGAAAGTTTAATCACATAATTATGGGACTACCAATAGTAGCTTGGTTATCAGAACCTTGGTGGACTACATTTAGAAATGATACATTTATAGGCTGTGCAGTAGTTTGTGCCCAAACATGGCCAAGGGTTTGCACATTAACTATTAGTGCACCAATTAATCTAGGACAAACACTACTGGGAACCACTATTAATTTATATTACACAAAAACAAGAATCAAATATACTCTGATGAAAGAAGAAAGAAAATTCAAAGAGTTTTATAAAGACACTATATATTATGAGCATTTGTTTTTATTTGCATATCAGATAAGCCATCTTGGACGATTTCACTTGCCACATGATTGGTATTATACATGTGGAAATAATGCTTAAAAGTTCCTACCCATTGGGGGCAACAGTAGGAGTACCATTATAAGAATACCTCCATTTACTTGGTTTATGGATACTAATGATCTATAAATTCAGAAAATGCTAAGACACCATTATTATAAAAGAGATACTCCTAAAGTTAAGAAGCCTCTCATACATAAAGTTTGGTTTATCTCTCACTATTGTTGGAATGTACATACACAGAATGTACATACAATAGAGAAATTTGCAGAACTGATTGACAATATTACAGATGAGATTGATTTTTATTAAAAAATTATCAATGATGCATTGAAGTGGCATACCAAAATAATGGCTCAGTATGGGCTTGTACTGGACTATTTGACTGCCTCACAAGGAGGAATGTGTACAATCGTGGGTACAGCTTGTAGTAATTATGTGCCACAAAACTACATTGAGTTTATAGAATGCCACATTGAACACATGAAATATATACAAATAAAAGATACATTTAGGGAAGAATATTCAAAAAGTGACTGGAATATAATATTGCCAAATTGGTTGTTTTGGTTGAATCTTTCCAATTGGTTCTCAGAGTTGGATTGGAGGTATATTACATGCCTTCTGGTATAAAGTAATTGTTATTGTAAATATATCTAAATGTGTTCATTTGTTTTGCTGTTTTATAACTAAGTGTACTGCTTCAACAGTAGAAGTTCTGCCTTTGCGTACTATTGGTGTTTCAATATGATGTTGGTGAGCCAGGGAGTAGAGTGTTGGGTTAGCACAGTTTTATTTAATATCAATTATGTCTCACCAATAATAATGCTATATCAGTATAAACTGCTAAATGTATACGCTATATGAGGTCATCCTAAAAGAATAATGCACAACCTTTAACTGGCATCCTTATAAGGTAAAATGCTGGTTAAGGGATGATCATTGGTCAGTGCTGGCTATTTACTTGCCATTGTCTCAGTTCCTGGGTAGTTCAAAACACAGTACTGCATCTAATTAATTAGTCTTGACCAGAACTAACTGTATGCAACATGTTTTTTTTTTTATCATCTGCCAAGCTATTAATTTCCGGCAGATTCCTTGGGTAAATTCAGCTTTTTTCTGCAGCTAAGTATCTTTTTATAGCCTAATAATTGTTATTGCATTGTTTTATCTATTTGTCTTTATTAAAAAATAGTATAGTCTTTAAATTGTACTTGCAAGCCTCTGTGCTACTTCTGTTTGTACACTTCAAATTTAACCCATAAATATTTACATAAACTGTCACAAATTATATCCATGACATAACAATGTATTGATGGCATTTTGTGCAGTTTTCACATGGTAATCATTTAAATTAAAGTTACTGTCAATGTTGTTTAAAGAACAATATTACTCTGACCTTGGGTGCATGGTATGACCTGCAATCTACAATGGAATGAAATAAAACAAAACTAGTGACAGGAGTGACCCGTAGAAAAATCAAGCAACTAGATATTATAACAATTTTTTAGTAAAGCATTGATGGATTGTTTGACACTTGCTTTAAAATCAGAGCCAGAAAATGTAAGTTACAACTTTTTCATAAAATAAAAATATTTACACACACAAAATCATCACAGTTTTAAATTGGATTAATGAACTAGCTTGCTTTCACCTTCAGCATGCTTTTTTCAAACTTCAGGATGGCTTTTAAGTTGTCTAAAATGGCTCAGATTGATAGTATACAACAAAGTGTTGTTATTTATTAAAGCCAGCCTGAGACTTAAATGATTTATAAAGCCTTTTGTAAAGCTGACTGCCTTAATTAACTTAATACACTGTTTTAGGTTGACATATTAGTTTCCACTGCTTGTAAACTTTCTCTTTCCTATTTATGATGGGGACTACAACAGAGTTTCAAAAAATGCCTACTACAGAATTTTAGGCAGTGATTTTTTTTCCAAATGCATTTTGTTTTAAAGTAGTTTAAGTATAATCAAGTTTTTTGCTTTTTGATACATGGCAAAACATAATTATTTTAACCCTTTAGAACTGAATAATAATAATTATTTATTATTATAATAATTAATAAATGTTATTTTTTTAAGGAGTTTTTACCATTTTACTTTTGGATCTTTTCATGTAAATACCTAAAGGGGGCAAAAAAAACAAAACTACACAGTTTAGGGTTTTGGAGGCTTTGCTGTAGGTCACTTTGACCAAATGTTACCTACAGGATTTGGGCTGTACTTACTAGTGACCTAAATGCATCCAGGGTAAATATCAACAAAAAAACAGGCATTTGTTGTGGTTTAGCATTAACCACCTGGCCCTTAAACCCGACCTTGGTTCGGGGTGAAAACACTTGCAAAAAGTGTTAAACCTGAACTTTTCTCAGGTCGTTAAAAATATAAACAAACGGTTTATTGCAATCCGATTGTCATACAATATATGACAATCAGATTACAACTGAAAGAAAATACTTACTCGGTCCCTGCAGCTCCTCCGGACACATCTGTCCTCTTCCTTCTTCTCCCGGCGAGTGCAGTGATGATCTCCAGGGTTTCCCGGTAACGTCGCTGCATGCGTCGGTGCGGGAGGCGGGGCGGGAAATTCAAATAACTTTGTATTGAACTCAATACAAATAAGCTGTTTTGAGTCCAATACAAAGAAATCTTTATATAATATATATATATATATATATATATATATTTGTATTATATATATATTATATAAGCTACTGTACAGGTACATTACATTATACACTATTTTTTTTTTTTTAAGATTTTTTTTTTATGTTTTTAAAAAAAAAAAAATTATTATTAAATTATTTGAATTAGGTGAATTATAGCCTACAATCTAAAATAAATTTCCATGCAAAAAATTTAACACTTTTGCATGGAAGTATGGAAGTTCGGAAAGAATTAGAGCACCCTGCGTTCGTGTACGCGTCCCTCGGCGATTTCCTGATGATGTTCATGCATGCGCCCGTCGATGGGGGTCGTAGCGGGAAATTCAAATATTTTGTATTGGATTCAATACAAAGTCCTGTATCCAATCCAATACAAAATAATACAAAATATATTTATGTGGTTTTGTCTATAGGTATGTGAAGTTGGTTGTTTTAAAATTTACCACATTAGGGAGGTGTTTTCGAAAAATATATTACTAAACAGTATACCGAATTATTGCATTTTCAGTATTTTTGATTTATTTATGTATTTTTGTTTAAGCTGATTTTTGTGTTTTTTATTAAATTTTATTAAAAGTAAATTTTTTTTTTTTACATGATTGTGTGTTTGAAACATTTTTTATATTCATGATATCTACTAGACCCTTGTTCGAACATATTTCTGTAAGTTACAGGTCTACAATTTAAAAAAAAAATTTCCTGAAAAACAGTGTACCGCTTTTGGTACAGAAATCTAGACATCAGTGAAACGCCCAGGAGGTTAATATTATAAAAAAAAAATTATTTAATATTATATAATAAATAAATAAATAGAGTTTCTCAATCCAAAAACACAGGGCACTAGATGTGATGAATGGGGAAACTTGTCCCCTATTCAACCTCTATTGCCCGGGTATCGCCTGCAGTCACAGCTGTGACCGCAAAGTTCCCACGGTCATGTGACCGTGGGAACTGAACAGCACATAAACTCCACAGTTCTTCTACGATCCCCGGGGCAGTAGAGGTTAATTAACCTGTAGTGCCCCGCGATTGTACACTCTTCTCAATGACTGCAGCCTTTTTGATTAGCTCAGTGTGCAATCCCCGAGGCACTACAGATTAATTAACCTTTAGTGCCCCGAGGATCACCTGCAGCGATATATAGATAGAGTTTCTCTATCCAAGAACACAGGGCACTAGATGTGATGAATGGGGAAACTTTTCCCCATTCAACCTCTATTGCGCGGGGATCGCCTGCAGTCACAGCTGTGACTGCAAAGTCATCTGACTGTGGGAACTGAACTGCAGATGAACTCTGTAGTTCCACTACTATCCCCAGGCCACTACAGGTTATTAACCTGTAGTGACCTGGGGATCGCCGAGTCTGCAATCATTGAGACGATGCCCCGCAAGTATTTCTTACTCTGTAACACACACAGTAATATGATACATTTGTTACATTTTTCTTGCAGTGGATAAAAGAAAAATGTAACAAATGTATCAAAATATTACTGTGCTGGAAAGTGTGTTACAGAGTAAGAGATATCATGTCATTGTAGAAATACCTGTAAAAAAAATAGTTAAATAAACACACACACTCGATAAATTAAACATTATTTTTTATTTTTTTAACACTTTTTTTCCTGTCGAATCTCATTTTTTGTTTTCGGGTCGGGTCCACCGGAATTTGAACAGCCATATTCGGGTCGAATATAAAGACAACCCGAATTCGAACACCAACACTAGTTCTTACATTTTTGATAACCCTCCATAAAAAAATACTGGTTTTCCTAAACTCAAACTGAAATCACAATGTATCCATCCTTTGTTACTTATGATAATACAATGATACCTCGGCTAACTAATGGCCCTGCTAACAAATTTTTTTATCTAACAATTTTTTTTTCACTGTTTAAAACACTCTGCTAACAAATAATAACTCAGTATATATGCAGTTGTTTCTTTTTGCATATCAAAGCACAGCTTGCTCCAGAAGTTAATAAATGTCTAGGCTCCGTATATTTTCTTTTTTTTGCTTTGTTTGTGATTAACTTACAGTGAGGATTTTATACAGTAACTGACACCACGGTGCCTAATAATATGTTGAGACAAACATCTGTCCTAATTGTACTAAAATAATGTACCTGCTACCTGCTGTTACTGGGGAAACTGTTCATCTCAGCCTTTGGTGAGTTTATGATCTTTTATATTATGCTTTTTAATATTTTTAAAAAACTTCAAATTGTGGGCAGCATCCAGAATGAATTTAATGATTTTCTATAGAAACCTATGGGAAATCAAGTTTTGGCTAAGCAAGATATCGGCTGACAAATGTATCACTGTATTTCAATCTTTGTCCAAGAAGTTTTTGATGAGATTTTTGAACTTAACCCTTAAACTGCTAAAAATGACAATTTGACCCCAAGACTACGACAAGCATTGGATGTCCTTTAATCCAATAATTTATTCACTATAAAGCTTGCTGATCAAAGCAGCAAAATGTTAATAGACAGTACACAATGTGAATCTTTGTGCTTATAAAGTCTCAAGAATAAAACCTGGTACCAACCCATTACTTTAGAAAGAATGCAAACATTTATTACAGAATGTTTGTTAAAGAAATATGATTTGATTAGCAATGCCTTTGATGATGGTCTTATTGATAGTACAATACAAGATTATCTCTGGACTAAAAATCCATCTATTATGACTTTTTACTTCTTCCCAAGGTTCACAAAAATCTCCAGGCAGACCAATTGTCTGAGGTGGGATGGAACTTTTTTACTTTCAATAATGCTTTTTACTTTCAGACACAGGGAGTTCCCATGGGGAGATGCTGTGCCCCATCCTACACTATGCGGTGTACAGAGAAATAAGAACCAATCCAAGGACTGACCCTTGGGAAACACCAACCAACCATGATTCAGATTAAAAGGAGATGGTGAAGCTGAACAGTGTCAAAAACAGAGGAAAGATCTAGAAAAAGGAGGGAGATGTGGCCTTGTGACTTAGCTCTGATGAGGTCATTGGCCACTTTAGTAAGGGCTGTTTCCGTGGAATAGACAGCTTGAAAGCCAGACTGGAGTGGGTAATGACGAGTTGGTGTTCAGTAATCAGTCTTTTAAAGACAAGGTGCTCAAGAAGTTTGGAAACATATGGGAGAAGGTAGGTAGGATGGTAAATAGAAAGTGGAAATAGGCCTAGCGAGGGTTTCTTTAGGATAGGGAGAATAATGGCATGTTTCAAAGTGGAGGGGTAGATACCAGTAGAAAGGGTGATTGAAAAGTTTGGTTAGTGTGGGGGCCAGGAAGGAGGAGCGGGCACGGAGTAGATCAGGGGGAATTGGGTCAAGGGGACAGGTGGTAGATGCAGATGATGAGAGAAGAGAGGAGACTTCATCTCTTAGCAGGGCTGAGAGAGGTTAGTGATGATAAACAGATGGAAGGGGCGAATATGGTTGGTGTAGCATGGTGAGCAGAGACATCATGTTTGCTTTAGAGAGTTTTATCTTCAAAGTAGGTGACTATGTCTTGGACAGAGAAGGTATTTGTAATGGGAGCAGGTGTGGGGTTTAGGAGGTAGTCAATTGTTGAGATGTGGCTGAGTGGGTTGGAATGTGGCAAGGGAGGGGGCAAGAAATAAATAGGTTGAAGGTGAGAAGGTAATAGACAGAAAGGGGAAATGGCAAGTTTGCAAGGTGGGTAATGCTGCAGGGTTTAGATGAGACACCAAGGATGATGGTGGTCAGGTTATGGAAGAGAGTATGTGTAAGCAAAGAGGCAGAGTTGTCCAAAAATTAGGAAACTGGCCCAGAGGGGTGGTAGACAACAGCAACAATGAGGGGTAGGAGCAAAAAAAAAAAAACAAACAAATGATGCAATGCTCTTCAAATGAGGTGAAAATGAAAGAGGGCAGGTTAGGAAAGACTCTATATGTACATTGGGGGAGAAAATGAGACCCACACCACCACCTACTCTATTGCCAGGTCTGGGTATATGTGTGAAGTGCAGGCCTCCATAGGAGGGTGCAGCAGCAGAGGCAGAGTCTGAGGAGGCAAGCCAAGGTTTAGTGAAAGCCAGAAATTTAGAGTTCAGAAATATTTTTGAGTGAGAATTTGTGAGTTGGGTGAATGGGAGTCAGGTTAGGAGGAGGAAATATATTGCTGAAAGGGTAGGGAAGAGAGAGGCTGTGGAAGGGACCAGGGTTGAGTGAGATGTCACCAGCAAGTAGAAGTAGACAAGAAAGGTGCAGGAGTACAAACAGAGAAACCGGGTGAAGAATAAGGCAGACAAGGAGTTAACAGACTGGGAGGTGAGGGAATAGAATCAGCAGAATGAGTATAGGGAGAATGATACATTGTAACTGATAATCAGGGGAACACAAAACTGAAGTGCATGTGAGTGGCAGCTGTAGTATGGGTTTTAGTGAGACCTGCAAGTTTGTTGAGTTCCAGGTGCGGTATAGGATGAATTAAAGTCACAGAGGTGGCTTGGTAAAAAGGCAGGATGGTAGCAGAAGAGGTTTTGTTGGAGTCCAGGTGGAAACTTGATGATGATTCAATCCAAAGGCATGAGAGGGAAATTGAATAGTGTAATGGTAAATCCAATCCTGCTCCAGCTCTGAGTTTATTCCTTGGATTGATTCTCAAAGTACTTATAGTTTTGGCTCTTAAAATTTGGGCATGTGACAAGGGTTCCAATGTGACCATGCCTGATGTTTAAATAGTAGTGCTTTGGGCCCTGAATATGGCTGGACAAATTCAAGTAACAAGGAATTTGGGAGATCAGTTGAACCTAGGTAGAGGAGGGATTCGCAGGTCAATAAATATTAATGTGCAGTCAGCTGGGCTAGGGATAGTGAGCAATAATTCTATGGGCAGATGCAAATTTGTGCAGGGGGTGCATCTAAAATGCAGGACATACCATACACAGTCAAATGTAGATTGTAGTGTTGATACTTATATATATATATATATATATATATATATATATATATATATATATAAAGTATAATTTTATGAATTATATAAACATCTGTATATAAAAGTTCTTTCTTCCTAAATAGAAAGAAATAAATCTTAAACTCCCAAAATTAATGGGTTGTCATAAGTAAACACATTCCATAGGAAAAACAATGCGGAAATTGGCCCTTTTCCTATATATATATATAGATAAAAAACTCCTATATGCTACTCAAAATGAAAAATCTAAAACATTTTTAGCAACATAAGTAATATACATATTGATCGCAATTTCAAAAAACAATGAGCTTATTATTATGCCACTTTATCAAGGAACAATTGGATGCTTCTTCAAGCTAAACTTAGGATAAATATGGTTGCTATTCTACCTTTTCTTTTCTTTTTTTTTTTTTTTTTTTTTATGTAAACACAAAAGATAGAAAGGTCAGATTACTTTGTTTGCTTTGCAGAAATAATCCAATATATCATATGTGCTGTGAGCTATAACAAAATATAAAGTATAATGATGTTACAGAAGTTAAAAAGAAATATGTGTAAAGTTTTTTTAGTATGAAATACCATTAACCTGTTAATGTGCAGGAGTTATTATTATGAGTGGAAGTATTATTAAGGTTTTTGTTTGTTTTTTTCATCAATAGCTTTTGAATCACTGTACCAGCTATGTTTAAGTATGTTATTTAAAGGAATATACTCAGTTAAATAAAAGTTATACAAATGTGATAAATAATACATAATTCAATGTTCAAAATCATGTGCTCTTGCATTGCATCAGTTGCATTAAATATCTTACGTCCCACCATTTCAGAATTTAACACGAATTATGGTCCTAATTTATTTTTTTATTTTTGGCATGCATGGAGATACACAAAATGTTTTATATAAATATTTGCCTGCATGGATTTTGACTGTATTATTTATGTGTAAGTGATATGAAGTGTCTATGTGGGTGGAGGTCACAAATTTGTATTTGCCTTTTTAAAAATGTTATATATTTTGAATGCACCTTTACTTTCTGCTAGTATTCTAGCAAGTATACATTGTGATTTGTGCTAACGATCAAAGGGCTTAAAGTGGCATTGCTAAAAAAAAGTCTACACACTAGGTAGATAGCTCAAATATGCCACAGTCCATGTACCTTTAACTGCTTTAATTACAGTTCCACAAATACTAAAGTTTTTTTTTGTTTTGTCAGAGGTCTGTAATATCAGTTTTGTAGTATATAAGAACTATGTAAAGCAGGGTACATTCCTCAATAAATATGTGAAATACAAAGTGCAGAAGTCAGTAGTATGTAATGCAGAGTTTAGGGGTCAGTAGTCAGTTATGCAAAGTTTAGGGGTCATTAGTATGTATCATAGAGTGCTAAAGGTAAATAGCATGTATTACGATGTACAAAGTATGAAATTTAGAGTGTAGACGTAATATTATGTTACAGTCAATACAGGTCCCCATAGGTTGCTCACCCCAAAGGCCAGCCCTGGTTTAGGGGTTAGAAATATGTATTGTACATAATTCAGGGGTCAGGTATATATGACATACACAGTGCATGAGAGGTATAAAGAGCACAGCACTCCCTCTGGCTCATTTCACTACCATCCCCTTTTTTATAAAATTGAAGTACCCCTTATACCCCACACACTGCATGTCTTCTGTCAACCGGGATGTCCCCCTTTTTCAACTTCTAAGATTGGTAGATACAACGCTTGCAGTACATAGACACACACACATATATATATATATATATATATATATATATATATATAGTCTTGGCCAAAAATATTGGCACCCTTGCATTAATGTCAGAAAATGCACCACTTCTCCCAGAAATTTGTTGGAATTACAAATGCTTTGATATTGCCATGTTTATTTCTTTTGTTAGCACTGGAAAAACACAATGAAGAAGAAACATTAGAGATATGGCCTTTTTTCAAAATTATTGGCACCCTCAACTAAAAATCGAGAGCACAGGCTTTGGAAGAAATAACTGATGTTAATGGCTTTCTGTAACAATCAATGAGTCTTTTACATCTTTCTACTGGAATTTTGGACCATTCTTCCTTTGGCAGCTGCTCCAGTTCTCCCAGATTTGAAGGGATCCTTCTCCCAGTTGCTGTTTTTAGATCTCTCCACAGGTGGTCTATGGGATTGTTGTTTTGCATTGAATGTCTCAGATTTTGTTTTCTTACAGTGGCAAAAAAGAAATAAACATGACAATACCAAAGTATTTGTAATTGCAGCAATTTTTTGGGAGAAGTGTTGCAATTTCTGACATAAATTCATGGGTGCCAATATTTTTGGTGATGACTGTTTATAGATATTATATCTATATCACGTATATTGTAAGCTCTTCGGGGCAGGGTCCTCTCCTCCTGTGTTACTGTCTGTATTCGTCTGTCATTTGCAACCTCTATTTAAGGAACAGCACTGCGTAATATGTTGGCGCTATATAAATCTTGTTTAATATTAATAAAATCTGTCCTTTTAGTGGCGTCCCCTGTCCTTGCTCTTGCTGGTCAGATGGCAACAGTGCTAAGACGTAGCTAAACTGAACCTTGTATCTGCACCTTGATCACAAGGTAGTAGTGATGCATGCTATGGTGTTATGTCCGCATAAAATTGGCAAATATTATATTGTTACCTTGTAGTAACACATTGTAATATGCGTGGTACAGCATGTTAACACACATGTAGGTTAAACATGTCGGTGCACTGCCATTGATTTTGAATAGCAAAAGAGTGTACATATAGGGCCTATCCTCTCCAAGGAAAGAAAATATAATCTATCATGGTAGAACCTGTGTAATCCAGTAAACTTGGAATGGATCTGGGCCACGAGTAAAAAACGTTTGCCAGCTAATAGCAAATGATTTTTAAGAAATCCATTTCAGTTTTGCTGGATCACCAAGGTTGTCCCATGATAGTCTATCTTTTCTAGTTTTGGAGAGTCCCATAGTCTAAGGACCTATTTACATTGTCTAGTTTTGTGCAGCAAAACTCAGACATGAATGCTTCTCACAGGGAAATTCAATATTTTTCTATGGTGATGGTTCAGATTTATGCACTACAACTGTTCATTAGAAAATTATTGTTAATGCGTGTGTTAATACACTGTCAAAAATGCAGTTGGGCCCTAAGTGTGCTTCTGTGATGGATTGTGCTGCAAGTTACATTCTAAATTGGATCTGCATTATACTGAATTTGAAGAGCCCATGCCTATATTTATAACTTTGTGTTATATACTTTGTTTTATCTCAATAGAACCATCCTGTATAATTTGATCATATCTAAACCTGAAACATTCTCCATAATATGTCTTTTGCACTAGGCAGAGGCGACAAATTTGTTTTAATGTGATTTGCATGTGTGTCTTATGCAAAGATTGTTAAGAGCCTTAATGTTTAGCCTCACAATTACCTAAAAAAATGTACATTCCATCATTTTCATTTTTTCACAATATTTTTATTACTCTTCTGAGTTTGCTCTTAGCAGTTGATAGATTGTAATATTATATTAAATGCATTTACATTACATTTATGCAACCTTTTGAGTGTTAGTTGTTCTGACACATAATAAAAACTGAATGAATAAACCAATCATAAAGTTATTTGCATTTCATCTATTCTTTCCTGCTCATGTAATTTAAATAAATAATATTGTGCAATATGTGTTGGAGTCCCAAAGTACTGTTTTTGTCACAGTCAATTACAAATAATCCTAAATATGGAATATTTTGAAACAATCAAGCAAGTCTAGATTCTATTGTACTGCAGTGAGACCTTCACATCTTCAGATTTCCGAAAATTTAATTTTGTTTTATGAAACATATGTTAAAAAGTTGTACACCTCTTATAATTATACTAAAACATCTCCACTTTTATGCAAAACTAACTAGATAGTGTCACATTAAAATGGCAAATTCAATTCACTCTTTATGAAACATGTGTTTAAAAAAAAAATAAAATACACTCTGTAATTATTTCAAGAGTGTTTCAACAGATTCTCTATGGCCTACTGGATATTGCATTTGTTTAAAACTCAATCATGCAAAATGAAGACTCGATTTGAAAAATTTTAATAAAGATAACCAGCCTATCATTATATCATTTGAATGCTAATCGCCACTTTCATTCAGTGAAGGAAAAACTGATAGTGTCAACTTTGCTGGAGGCTCTTTATTTTGCAATAAAACATTTACATTCTAATGATTTTATTAGAGCACAGTAGCTGTCACCAGCCCCAGACGAATCCCTTGCAAACTGTATCAGTTATCAACTCATATTGCCTTATCAAAAAACCACCCAGTGGTTAGCCAGGGTCTGCCACAATGTGGTGTCTATAGCTCGGAGAGCTGCTATTTAATCATTTCTTCTGCAGTATTGTTCTGCTTACAGTGCATAAATAAGTGCTTCAGAATAACCCCAGAGTGCTACTGACAATGAAACAAAGTATTGCTTCTATTTATCTTTCTTGCATTCTTCAGAAATGCTTTCTTTTCCCTCTGCTTGTGCTGCAGGCATTCTTTTTATTCACTATAACCTATCTTTCAGCAGCTTTGAATTTTTCCAAGATGAACAGTTGGGCTCAAAGATAGAGTCTTTTTCCAATCAAAGAGGCGGGTGTTATTTGCTTTGGGAAGTGATATAATGAATGTTGAAAACAACTATATTAAAGACAAAAAGTGGACTGCCAGTCAAGTTGACCTTAAGAAGGGAAGCTAGAATAGAAAAAATGTTATTTTTATGTCATTGTTATTGTTGTCATTGTAATAGAGTAGTAATCTGAAATAAAAAAGATATTAAATATCATCATGTAGGTGAATCTATCTTGTTCTTTTCAGCATTACCTACCAAGAATAACACAAATAAAAGGAAAACTGCCTTTACCATAGTTTTAAGCTACTGTATCTACCAATGTGATTCTTTGTGTGTCTGTTCCTGTACGTAACTGTTCACTTCAGATCTCCAAAAATATACTTCAGAGAGCTCAGCATGGTATATTTTATATTATTATTATCTAATATTAACCTAATCTTCATAGAATGGTATCACAATTTATTCAACTACAAAAGTAATTATTCTGGAAAAAAAAAACATTTTGTTTATTACCTAGTTTCCTTGTTTCAAATATTCACAGGTATACCAATCATGTGTTCTTCCTCCAACAATACATTGCTAGTGATTGGCTTAGCACTGTCACATGAGGTCTGGAAAAAAAAAATCCCGAAAACTTTGTAAACTTTAGTTTACATCATCCTCCTATTGCTGATGGCGGGGGATAAAAAGAGAGTAAGCTATGTTGTGGGGATCAGTTTAAAATTACCTAGCCGCAATGAGTTAGACACAGGTTTGCTTTAACCACTGCAGATACTACACTAAATACTCCTTGCGAGTAATTTTTTACATTTCTTTCATGGGTCTGTTAACTCTGAGATACCTTTGTCATTAGTAATATTTGTAAGTAACAAATTATTACTCCCTCCAGGCAAACAAGGCTTTATTTTAGTGATATTGTCTTACATTTTTATTTTATTTTACGGACAATCTATACTTCTAAATAATTAAATATAATAAACACTTTTTCTACTTTGTTAGTTTTAAAAATGGTATTTAATATAAAATGTTTACAGTATATCTTATTCTAAAATGTGTATGATTTATAACAACACTAAAACCAGATGTACAATGCATTGCAACTTTTTCTACAACTAAAATATAGCCCTTTAGAAAAATAGAAAATTAAGAAATACCAACTTAAAAGATTAAAGACAAATATTAAAAAAATATTAGCTAAGGGGAGGAATAGGGTAGCAATTATTTGAGTCTGATTAGGGTTAACTAAGGGTTTTAGGGATTAAATGGGAGCAAACTTTAACTGACATATTACACAGATCAAAGGTGTAAAAAATAGTAAAAAGGGTTGATTTGCTAAAGGGGTTTAGGCTGTTCCCTTAACAAAATGAATTATCACCTTGCAATGTCATTTTACTCAGTTTGCTTACAATTAGATGGTTAAAGTCAGAAAAGCTTCAGGTAATTTGGTAAGATAAGTGAAATTTTCCTTCCAAGGTTATAATTCACTTTACTAAATGAACGGCTTATATTTCTTTAGTAAATCACCTCCAGTGTAACAACAATGCAATTTCTAAATGATGTCCCTAAACAAACAAAATGTTAAAAAACTGTTCAAAAGTTCTATTTTCTACACCAGTGGCAAAGGTGGGAGTAGAAGAATAAGCAGTTTTAATTTTTTTAATTTTTTTGTGTAACACACTCAAGGTACTCAAGCAGTTTAGAATAACAGTGTTTTGTCAATGTATTTATTCCCTCACCCATAGTCGTCCTATTTTGTTGAAATACATGGAATTAACATGGAATTTGGGGGTGGTTAGCACCATCTGATTTACATAGCATGCCTACCACTTTGAAGGTTCAAAATATTTTCTCGTGACACAAACAATAATTAGGACCAATAAAACACACACACACACATGCATGAATGTGCATTGGTATTTTCTCCCAAACTCTAAACTTTGAATATGTTGTTTGGTTTGATAGCGTCAAGCCTTTTTGCATATGCCTCTGTTTGATTAGCCTATTCTTCAAGACAAAACTGCTCAATTCTTTCAAGTTACACGGGTTGTGTTGGTTTACAGCAATGTTCAAATCATGCCACAGATCCTCTATTGAATTGAAGTCTTTGACTACTTTACCTAGGCTTTTCCAAGATATTTAAATGTGTCCCTTTAAACCACTTTAGTTTAGCTTTAAAAGTATCTTTAGAGTCATTGGGCCTGATTTATTAAAGCTCTCCAAGCCTGGAGAGGATGCACTTTCGTTTGGTGAAGCTGGATGATCCAGCAAACCTGGAATCGATCTGGTCCAGGATTCAAAAATTTTACTAAGAAATAGCAAATGACTTTGAATAAATTTGTTTCAGATGTGCTGCTACTTACTAGGAAATAGCAAATGACTGAAGAATCCATTCCAGGTGTGCTGCTGTAAACCAACACAACCCGTGTAACTTGTGGTGAATTTTCATTCCAGTTTCAAATTTCGGGAAATCTTCAGTCCTGACAAGTTTTTCCGTCTCCCACAGTATGTTCTGCTACTATAATTGCTTTACTGTGGAAATGATGGGTGATAGAAAAAATGTTCTGTTTGTACTACACATGACGTTTCCAATAAAAGTAAAACATTACATATACAATTATGTAGTACACATATGTAGTCTTATGGACAGACACCCCATCTCTTCTATAAGTCTTTGGCCCAGATTTATGAAAGCTCTCCAAGGCTAGAGAGAATACCTTTTTGTATCAGTGAAGCTTGGTAATCCAGCAAACCTGGAATGGATCTGGTCCAGGATTCAAAACATTTGCTAGCAAATAGCAAATGATTTTTAAAAATCCATTCCATGTTTTCTGGATCACCCACCTTCTCTTCTGAAAGTGTATTATCTCCAGCCTTGGAGAGCTTTGATAAATCAGGCCCTTTGTCTTTGTTGCATCTCTAAATTTCTAAATAATTCCCTGCTTGCAAGGTTTGTGAGTATTAGTAGAGGGGCCTTACCTCATGAGGTTTGTAGTAGTGCTTTTTTCTTTTTTTTTTTGTTATGATGATTTTAATGGTGTACTGTGAAAGAGTGAAAACTTGGGATTTTTTTTTGCACAACCCTGATCTATACATCTCCACAAGTTTGCCTCTGATTTGTCTGGAGTGCTCAAGCCCTATCGAGGTTTGGCAGGGTACAGGTGGTTAAGATGAACATACTGCCAAGATTACTTATTTCTATTATACCATAGCAATCTGGATTCCTAAATTATTTTTTGATAGAGTACATGCTTCCATTTTCCAGTTCATATGGGGCAACCAAAGATCAATACTACATACAATACTACACAACCCGGCTTTTAGGCCGGGTATTGAGGACTCTTACTTTGAGCATCTAAATAAACTGGGTAAGACAAGGTCCTCTGATTTTTTAAATGGAGAGTGATTGCTTCAAATACAAGAGACTCAAAGTCGATGGGTCTATGAAGGGCGAGGCAGGTTGCTACATTCTCTACCACCAAGTTCAAGTTTTGCCAGATCTCATATGCCCTTTGAATCATATAGGCCCTACTTAACTCCCCATCTCCCATTCCCCTCCTTCCTATTTAGCACACTGGGAGGCAAATCTAAATATCACAATAAACACTGATCAATGGTAGCAAAATTTCTTGCTATCCCAGTACACATCGGTCTAAAGCAGGTTCCAAGAACTTAACTATAAGATACTCACTAGATGGTATTGCACACCTTCCCAACTCCACAAAATTTATCCTTCTGTATCTGATTATTGCTGGCGATGTGAAAAGGGGGAGGGCTCATTACTGCATATATTTTGGGTCTGCCTACCCATACGCCCTTTTTGGATGGGAGTCAGGGAGACTACACAAAGGCACAAAGGTTCACCGACTACATTATACCAGATGACCCAGCTTTTTTTGTCCACAAACATAGCTCTCTGTCACTCAGATTTCATAAAACATCTGAAGATTCTAAATGCGGCTAAGCTTTCGATACCGATGCTCTGGAGATCTACTGTGTGCCCATCTCTGGATTCAAATTATTAATTAAATAATAAATATGGAAGACCTTACCCCTGGCCTCCATGATAAGGATGTGATCTTTGGAACCACATGGTTTTACTGGAAATAATTTCTTGAAATCCCTGTTTATGGGCGATATGTGATTTCTGATTGATAACACCATATGGGATGTGTATAAACTATTGTGGTACAAATCTATATGGGACTGTATACATAGTACATTGGCATGGTATATATATATATATATATCATGGTATATATATATATTTATATATATATATATATATATATATATATATATATATATATATATACACAGCTTATACTTTATGCTGCTTCCTATTTCACCTCATGTCCTAATAACTAGTGTTGGTGTTCGAATTTGAGTTGTCTTTATATTCGACCCGAATATGGTTAGAATTTGGATAGACCTGACCCAAAAAACACAGGATTCGAAGGTAAAAATTCTGTGGAAAAAATGTGTTAAAAAAAAAAATAATAATTTTAAACTAATTTATTAAATGTTTGTGTTTTTTTAACACAACTTAACTTAACTTTTTCTATTTTTTAACAGGTTTTTCCACAATGACATTATGATTCCCCCGGCTCTGCAGCTGTGGGAATCCTACTGTCATTGCGGTATCCATGGGCACGTGACGTCACGTGGGAAACTGAACTGCAGATTACCTCTGCAGTTCCACTACAATGTCCTGGCACTACAGGTGATGAATGGGGACAAGGCAACCTTTATCTTGCCTTGAAGTATAAAATCTAGTATCCTGGGAGGTGATTCCCTTGACCAGTCAGACAGGAAACCCCTGCTTACACCCGGGGGGAATGCTGGGTTTCCCCAAACTGGGGACAGAGCCCCCGGAACATTTGCCAAATGGAAGCAAGAGGTAATTTTATGAAAAATAGCCAGAGTGCGTCCAATTAAAGGGTGGTTGCTTAATTGTCTAAGTACATGATTGGGAAGTAACCAAGGCACGGTGGCCAGAAAAATATCGCTGAAAGAAGATTCTAGTGTTACCCAATCTTTACTTTTACGGTGGCAATTCCAATCAATTACTCTGGCTAATCCTGAGACTGCATAATACATTTTTAAATCCGGGAAACCCATTCCTGCTTGTTACCAATGAAAGTTTAATTCTTGGTTATCTGTTGTTTCAGAAAAATTTGGATAGAATGGTCTGTGTATTTTTGAGCTATGCATTGGGAAGACAGGGTTTTTAATAAATAGAGAATAAATAGAGAAAGAGAGGAAGAATATTCATGTTCGCTATTGCTGTCCGTTCACTGAGGCTAAATGGATTTCCATCTATATGTCAGATCTCCTTCAAAACTGCTAGCAGATGCTTCAAAGCTTTTTGAATTCTTAGGGTTTTAGGAGAAAGATCTTAAAAAAACAAGATTTCTGTGCCTTCAAAAAACGTTGATTGATTCAACCTAGCATTATTAAGGATTTTATTAAGTCTCTTTTAGTAAGTAACCTCTTTTAGTGAGTAGTTTTGCAAGCAGCACACCACATCTCTTGGCAGGGCATCATCTGTACCACGAGCTCTCAGCGCCCTATGTATGCGATCAAATATTATAGGAGAGTCAGGCTCTCTTTTAAGCAACTTGTTAAGGATATTTTGTACAACCAATTGCAGCTTGTATTGAGTATTTGACTCTGGTAAGCCTCTTACTGGAATATTGTGTCTCCTGCCTCTATTGTCCAAATCCCTAGTAGCCTTAAGATCTGTTATGGCTGCTGATAAAGCTCCCTTAATATCAGTAGCCAGTTCTGTCAGGTTCTCAACCGTTAGGGGTCTGGATGATTTGATTTTCAATGAAGTAGTCTCTAGCATTCACCTACCCTCTGCCTCGTTTGAGTCATCCAGATCTCCTCCGGGTGCCATCTTGGGATTAGAGGCCTCTTGGGATTAGAGGGGTCTTGGCAGTTTGAGAACAAATTTTTCATTATTAAGGGCGGCTCTCTGTGAACTTGGAGACCATATTGTCCTCAAAGAACACCTAACAGAAATGGGAATGTTTCAAGTCTGTTCTACACAAGCACACTGAAAAATATTTTCTAATGGGTAATAAGTTTAAAAGACTAAAATTAGAACCTATGTGGCTCACATCTGATGTTAAAAAAGCCATAAGGAACAAGAAAAGGGCATTCCAAAACTATAAAAATGAAGGATCACCTTCATCATTTGAAAACTATAAAGAATATAACAAAGGATGAAAAAAGAGCATAAAATGTGCAAAACTTCAAAATGAAAGACAGATTGCAAAAGAAAGTAAGACAAACCCCCAACATTTTTTTTTTAATTTATTATTAGCAAAAGGATCATATATGAGCATTTAGGTCCCTTAAAGGATGTGTACACAAAGGAAAATGGTAGAGCTCAAGTCAAAATTCATAAAAGCAATGGCACTGCCTCAAATGAGTCACAATGGCTCAGAATGGATATGACTGAATTGAAAAATTAAGGTTGACAAAGCACCAGGACTTGATGGATTACATCCACTTGTCCTCAAAGAGTTGAACTCGGTTATTTCAAAGCCATTATTTCTAATTTTTAGAGACTCTTTAGTCACTGGCAACGTATTGATGGATTGGCGTAAGGCCAATGTGGTTCCTATCTTCAAAAAGGGAGCAAAGTCATTGCCAGGTAACTACAGACCGGTTAGTTTAACATCCATAGTTGGAATGGTCCTAGAGATTTTGATAAAGAACCACATAGAGGAGTTTCTGCTAGAAAATAATATTAAACGTGATAGTCAGCATGGCTTCATGAAAGACTAAAGTTGTCAAACAAATTTACTCTCTTTTTATGAGGAAGTAAGTAAATAGGTAGACAGTTGAGTAGCAGTTAAAGCATTTTATACTGTGCCCCACATACGGTTAATACAGAAGTTAGGGTGGATAGGTTTAGAAAAGTCAATCTGTAAATGGATAGAGAACTGGCTTAAAGTCTGCATCCAGAGGGTTGTAATTAATGATTCATACTCTGAATGGTCCCTAGTGGTTGAACTTGATGAACTTATGTCTTTTTTCAACCTAACCTACTATGTAACTATGTGTACGCGCCCCTAAGCCCTCTCAGTGCCCTGGCAAAAAAGCATCCACACTTGTCTCCATGTTCATAGTAAGTCCTGGGACATTTGACCATGACTGCCTTGGCTTTACCTAACTATAAATATTCTTTCAATTTCCATTGCCATAACTTAGGAGAAGAAAGGGAAAGGGTCAATGTCAATAAAACCGGGGCATGATTAAAGAATGCTATATTGTCTATAAAGAATTTTATGACCAGGTCACTGTGTTTCAGCCAAAAATACGTCTGGTATGAAACGTATAATCTCTACCTGTGGGGTTTGCAATTCTCAATATATAACATAGTTGCTGCTGCTGCATATAACGCTGCAAGCAGTCTGTTCTTGCGATCCGGGGTAGAGGGGCCGCACCAGATGTATCCACGATTGGATATGGGGTAAAATTGAAATCAAACTTGGTTCAATATTAGAACAGAGACTTTGCAAGATCTAGAATCTATGGAGGCACCATGATAAACTACTGAAAATTTCCAGTTGTAAAGTTTAGGTATCTTAAACTGGAAGCCTTAATGAATGAAGAGCATTATGGTATTATTGCTGAATCTTGGCTTTGTTCTTCACATGACTGGGGTGTTAATATTCCTGGCTATACTTTGTTTCGTAAAGACAGAGTAAAATGAAAAGTGTCTGTCTGTCTATATGTGAGAAGTGATCTGAAAGTGAATGTGAAAGAAGAAATGGTTGATGGAGCATGTGATGTGGTTGAGAAATTATGGGTGGACTTGCATATGAGTATATACTATACACAGTTAAATATTGTAGTTTGCTATAGGCCCACCAGTTTATAGATGCCCCAACTAGAAATGATACTCTGCTGGATCTAGTTTTTTCTAACAATGCAGAGCTTATAACAAATGAGCATATAAAAGAAAATCTTGATAGCAATGACCATTTTATGATTCATTTAATGTAAGTTAAAAACAGAAAGCAAAAACAGGAAAGATAATAACACTCAATTATAAGAGAGCAAATTTTTTATTTTTAAGGGTGGCTCTCCATGACTTGGACTTGGTGTCCTCAAAGAACACAGAACAGAAATGGGAATGTTTCAATACTGATCTACACAAACACACTGCACAATAAATTGGGTAGTATGTTTAAGAGACTAAAACTAAAACCTATGTGGTTCACAGCTAATGTTAAAAAAGCCATAAGAATAAAAAAATGGCATTCCAAAAATATAAAATCACCCTCATTTGAAAATTATAAAGAATACAACAAAAGTTGTAAAAAGGAAATAAAATGTTAAAAGCTACAAAATGAAAGACAGATTGCAGAGGAAAGTAAGACAATACCCCTATTTTTTTGAAATGTAATAATAGCAAAAAGGCATGTAGGCCCCTTAAAGGTTGCCTTGGGGTTTGGTAACTGAGGATAAAGAAAAGGCAGATTTAATAAACACTTCCTTTCAGCTCAGTGTACACAAAGGAAAATGTCAGGGTTCAAGTCCAAACTGCTATTAGCCACAATGGCTCAAATTTGATATGATTGAGAAACAGCTGGATAAAATAAGGTTCATAAAGTACCAGGGCCTGATGGGCTACATCCACCTGTTCTGAAAGAGTTGAGCTCATGTATTTTAAAGCCATTGTTTCCAAATTTTAGTGACTCTTAAATCACTGGCATGGTACTAATGTATTGGCGTAAGGCCAATGTGGTTCCTATCTTCAAAAAGGAAGCAAAGTCATTACCAAGTAACTACAGACCGATAAGTTTAACTTCTATAGTTGGAAAGGTCCTAGAGAGTTTGATAAAGAACCACATAGAGGATTTTCTACTAGAAAATATTATTATTACTGATGGTCATCATGAATTCAAGAAAGACTGAAGTTGTCAAAAAATGTACTCTTGTTTTATAAAGGTAGACAGTGGAGTAGCAGCTGCTATAATATACTTGGACTTTACTAAAGCATTTCACATAGTACCCCTCAGACGGTTAATGCAAGTTGGGGGGCTATAGGTTTAAAAAAACAAATTTATAAAGAGAACTAGCTTAAAGACTACATCCAAGAGTACTGATTAAGGTTATTATTGGTGTACCCCAGGGTTCAGTGTTGGGACTGCTTAACATATTTATAAATTATATAGAGTTTGGAATTAAAAGTGCCATTTCTGTGTTTGCTGATGACACCAAACTATGTAATGTAATTAAGTCCATACGGGATGTCTATATTCTACAATTAGACCTGGATGTATGCTTTGATTGAGCAGTCAAGTGGCAAACTGTCTAGGGGTAATACATTTGGGAAATCAGAAATGAAAAATGATCCGGGGGTTCTGGTAGATCATTGACTAAATAATAGCACGCAATGCAAAGCTAATTTTTCTAAAGCTAGCTAAAGTACTTTCTTGTATTAAAAGTGGAATAGACTGCAGGGATCGAGACATAATTCTGCCCCTGTAGAAAGCATTGGTCAGACAGCATCGGGAATTTGCAGTCCAGTTTTGGGCACCAGTTCACAAAAAGGACATTGAGGAATTGGAGAGAGTGCAGAGAAGAGGAAGTAACTGTCACTGTCTGCTTGGACTTTATAGCGTCTCTGCTCTTTGCTAATCTGTTCTGGAGAATGTTTCGTCTGATTTAGTGTTGTTGACTTTGCCTGTTTATGACCCTTTTGCCTGTGACCCTCAACTCTGCTTGTGTTTGCCCCTGTGTACTTCGTCTGGTGGATGGATTATTTGTTATGACCTCTGACTCTGTATTCTGGACTTGCCTGTTGGAATCTTGGTACTGCATTGACTGTGGGTTCCTGGTCCTCTGCCAGCTCTTCCCCAGGCACCATCCCTTGTGCACTAGGGCAACAGTGTGCTGGGAAACACAACCAGTCTCCAGAGGCTGAGTGGGGACTTGCTATAGATGAAGAGTGCAGCGTTAGATTGGGGTACTGGTGTCTGGTGAATACTGGTGCTGACCAGGTCCTTACACCTACTTACTCAAATGATGTAGGTTTTATTTAAATGTTACCATTTGCTGTGAAATCTATTTTGAATTTTAAATAAGACAGACTGATTTGCTCATGGAAAAGAATGACAAAGTCTACACATATTGTTAATAATGCCCAAATTTTACTGCACAATCTAAACTAGATTAATAAATGTTCGATTAAAGCAGACTGAGGAAAAATATAAATAGAACGGCACATTAGCATACAAAATAATAGCATATATTATATTAGGCATACTATATTAAATTTGGATAAAGAAATAGATAACATTATTCTTTCTTTAACAAATTATATTTGCATACACATAGTTACATATTTCGTCTGGGTCTACACGTTTTTAAAATGCATATAAATGCTCCTGCTGTGTTAATATGCATTGTTATGTGGTTTTACAAGTGTTTAAAGCTTGTCGTAAAATGCTGGAAAACTCTTAGAATCGCCTATTGCTGCAAGTTGTTTTACATCAATTAAAAGAGTTTAAATTTCAGCCCTGGGGAATGAATATAGAGGTACATAATACATATTAAATAATGAGACTTTATATGAATAAATATATATTTTATATAATAAATATATAAAAATAGACTTTAATGTTAGGATGATTCCCACAGCTGCTCTAATGATATGAGCAAAACTGAGGGACTCCTGACAGCGTGGGCACCCCAAGGCACCAAAGGGCAAATGAGGACAAGTTTCCCTATTCATTTCTAGTGCTGATTGTCTGAGAAAAGGTAAATCCTGTTGACGCTTGAGATGATTTTCTCGGCTGGGGCTGCCAGGAGCAATGTCCCCATATGATATCCCCCTTGATTGGGGAGGCTCTATGGTTGCAGCCTGTATTTGCACTCTACTCCCAGAATCACTAGCAGAGCATTGGCACATGTTCAGCATCCATGTGGGTATTTAGAGATTCCAGGAGCACTGACCTCAAAGATCTCCCCAGTGACTGGCTGAAAAAAGTAAACACTGATAACACCTCAAGCAAAACATGTGCCACAGCTTCACTAGGACTGCAGAAACAGTATTCCCACAAGACCTCTGTCTTTATTTGCTGAAAAATTAAACACGGTTTCATGCTTGGGGAGATGGGGCAACTAGGTAGTCGCTACGGCTTGCACAGAAATGGTGGGAGCCCTGAGGGCCAAGGCGCAGAGTCTAAGCAGTAACCAGGTCTTCTCCAGAGGCTCTAAGTGTACGGATGTTGCCCTGCTGGTTACTGCCAGGTTGCGGTCCTTGGGCTTCACTACCCAGAAGAATTGTCAAGGAAGGTGAAGGCAGGCAGCAAGCAAGAGAGGTCAGGTCACAAGCCAGGGGTCAAATACCAGGGATCCAGGAAATAAACACCAGTGACATAGGGGCCACTGCAGACACAGGGAACACAGCAGACACTGGAAGCAACAGGAGACACAGGAATACCCACAGACAGGGAGGAACACTGGAACAGCACAAGGAAATTGGCTGGGAGAAAACAGACTGGGCAACAAGGGGTAAACACAGGAGCTGGAAAGGGGAAACACTGAATTAACCAACAGGTGTACAAGAACTGCTCAGCATAGCTAGGGGGCTCGGCACTAGTGGAGACACGTTGCATGAACACTGAGTGCCGTGTCTGAGCTAGCTAAATAGCCAGGGATGATTAGGAAGCTATTTCCTGATCCCTGGCTGTCAGAATGGGCGAAACTGATAAAGCTTGGGAGCGCAGGCACGCCCAAAGTCAGAACTGCCTGCATGCACAGGAGAGAGGTGCCTGCACTATAGTGAGGAAGAGGTAAGTGTGACACACTAATGATGCTTAAGGCATAGTTGGTCCAGAGGAAATCTAAAAACCCTGGTTCAATTCAATAACAGGGTAAAAAAAAATCCTTCCTGATCCTGTGAGGCAATCAGATGTTCCCTGGATCAACAGTCTCTGTTGTCTTCACTTTAAAACTTTAATATTAAGCTATGTTGTGTGCTTCCAGCATCCAGCTTTTTCCTACAGTAATCTATAGTACTTGCTGAAACTACTTCCTGAGGGAGTTTATTACACATTTTCACAAACCTTCTCCTAGGCAGGTCCCAAAACTGAACCCTTTAGTAAACCACTAGGGAAAATGTTTCTCGAACTTACAATGGTTCCACAAAATTTCGGCGAACTGATTTTGCCAAACTATCAGAGGAAGAAAATAAAACAGGAGGATTCCCAGAGCTGCATTCAGCCCTGGGAATCCTCCTGTTTGCCATCCCCAGGGCACTAGAGGTTAATTACTCTCTGGTGCCCAGGGTCCACAGAGGATTTCCAAATGCCGGCACGAAGATGCCGGCCGGGCATCGCCAGGTTACACAGATGCCCGGCAGCATCGCCAGGGGAAGGAGATGCCAAGCATTGCTGGAGGACACTGCTGGCATCGCTGGAGGATGTCACGGGCACCGCTGGATCACACCACTGGAACCTGGGAACCAGTTAGGACTCCCTGGCAATTCCACCCCGAATGTGGCTGGAGGTTACCACTTTTGATATGGAAAATTAACCCTGAGCCACACTCGGGAATACCGCCAGGGAGGTTACCCATATGTAGGGTACTGTATCAAATGCTTTAGCAATGTCCAAGTAAACTACTGTAAAACAGCTGCTACTCCACTGTTTAATTGTCTACTTACTTCTTCATAAAAAGAGAGTAAATTCGTTTGACATCTTCAGTCTCTCTTGAATCCATGCTTACTATTACTTATAATATCATTTTCTAGCACAAATTGTTCAAAATGGTTCATTATTAAACCTAGAATCTTTCTAACTATAGAAGTTAAACCTACCAGTCTATAACTACTTGGTATAGACTTTGCTCTCTTTTCAAAAATAGGTACCACATTGGCTTTATGCTAGTTCATTGGTTCTATGCCAGTAAATAAAGAATCTCTAAAAATGAAAAACAATGGCTTTGATATAACTGTGATCAGGACACATGGGTATAGTCCATCAGGTCCCTGTGCTTTATCAACCTTAATTTTTTTTCCAACTCTTTTTCAATCATATCAATTTTAAGCCATTGTGGTCTGTTTAAAGCTGTGGCATTTGCATTTTAGACTTGAGCTCTGCCATTTTCCTTTATGTACACAGGGCTAAAAAAGTGTTTAGTAAATAATTTTCTGTATCCCCAGTTACCAACTCTGACATCCTTTTAGGTACCTACATGTCCTGACCTGATCTTTTAACTGTTAATATATTTTTTAAAAATTGGGTGTTTGCATTACTTTTTATTGCAATCTGTCTTTCACTTTTTGCAAGTTTTGCACCTTTGATTGCCTTTCTACATCTTTTGGTATATTCTTTATAATTTTCAAATGATGTAGCTGATGCTTCATTTTTAATTTTTCAAATGGGCTTTTCTAATTCCGTATGGCTTTTCTACCGTCAGCTGTGAGCCACATATGTTTTGATTTTAACCTCTTAAACTTATTACCCATTGGAATACATTTTGCAGTGTATTTGTGTAAACAGACTTGAAACATTCCCATTTATTTTCTGTGTTCTTTAAAGGAATTATTCTCTCCCAGTCTAAGTCATGGACAGCTGCCCCTAATAATTGAAAAATTTGCTCTCTTAAAATTGATTTTTTTTATCTTTCCTGTTTTTGCTTCCTGTTTACAACTTGTATTAAATGAAATTATATTATGGTCAATACTACCCAGAAGTTTTTTTATATGCACATTTGCTATAAGCTTTGCATTGGTAGAAAAAATAGGTGTAGTAGAGTAAAAATTTCCAGTTGGGGCTTTCATAAACTGTACCATAATAATATCTTGTATAAAAATGTATACATTTCTGCCCTTTTGTTGTATCGGTATTGCCATTACCCCAGTCAATGTCAGGGTAGTTAAAATCACCCATAACTACCACTGTCCCAGCCAGTGCAGCCGATTGATTAGTTGATTAGTTCAGTGGGTTGAACAAAAAGATTGCATACAAATGTTAGGGAATAAAGCCTTTTTTTACACAATCACTTGATTACAGGGGTTTAAAAGTAATTGGACAAATTAAAAAAGCTGAATAAAATGTTAATTTCTAATACTTGGTTGAAAACCCTTTGCTGGCAATGGCAGCCTGTAGTCTTGAACTCATGAACATCACCAGACGCTGGGTTTCCTCCTTTTTAATGCTCTGCCAGACCTTTACTGCAGTGGCTTTCAGTTGTTGTTTGTGGGCCTTTCTGTCTGAAGTTCAGTCTCCAGCAAGTGAAATGCATGCTCAAATGGGTTCATATCAGGGGACTGACTTGGCCATTCAAGAGTATTCCACTTCTTTGCTTTAATAAACTCCTGAGTTGCTTTGGCTGTTTGTTTTGGGTCATTGTCCATCCTTCCTATGAAATGCTTCCCAATTAATTTGACTGCATTTAGCTGGATTTGAGCAGCCAGTATGTTTCTGAACACCTCAGAATTCATTCTGCTACTTCAGTCCTGTGTCACATCATGGATAAACACTAGTGTCCCAGTGCCACTGGCAGCCATGCATGCCCAAGCCATCACACTGCCTTCCGCCATGTTTTACAGATGATGTGGTATGCTTTGGATCATGAGCTGTTCCATGCCTTCTCCATACTTTTTTCTTGCCATCATTCCGGAAAATGTTGATTATGGTTTCATCTGTCCAAAGAATGTTTTTCCAGAACTGTGCCGGCTTTTTAGATGTTTTTTTTAGTAAAGTCCAATCTAGCCCTTGTATTCTTGAGTTTTATGAGTGGCTTGCACCTTGCAGTGCACCCTCTGTATTTACTTTCATGCAGTCTTCTCTTTATTGTAGACTTGGATATCGATATGGCTACCTCCTGGAGAGTGTTGTTCACTTGGTTGGCTGTTGTAAAAGGGGTTTCTACTCACCATGGAAATGATTCTGCAATCATCCACTACTGTTGTCTTCCGTGGATGTCTAGGTAATTTGGCTTTGCTGAGTTTACCAGTGCTTTGTTCCTTTCCCATGATGTACCAAACTGTAGATTTTGCCACTCCTAATATTGTAGCAATTTCTCGGATGGGTTTTTTATGTTTTTGCAGCTTAAGGATGGCTTGTTTCACCTGCAAGGAGAGCTCCTTTGACCGCATGTTGTCTCTTCACAGCAAAATCTTCCACATACAAGCACCCCCCTCAAATCAACTCCAGGCCTTTTATCCGCTTAATTGATAATGACATAACAAAGGAATTGCCCACAGCTGTCCATGAAATAGCCTTTGAGTCAATTGTCCAATTACTTTTGAGCCCAAAAAATTAAGTGATTGTGTTAAAAAAGGCTTTAGTTCCTCTGAACCCCCTAAATTAAAGCTGAAAGTCTGCAGTTCAACGGCATCTGCGTTTTTTCATTTAAAATTTATTATGGTAATGTACAGAACCAATATTAGAAAAAAGTTGTCTCTCTCCAAATTTTTTTGGACCTAACTGTATATATATATATATATATATATATATATATATATAATATATATATATATATATATATATATATATATAATGATTACCTTGTATTGGATTCAAAACAGTTATTTTGTATTGAATCAAATATACAAAATAATTTGAATTACCCGCCACAAATCCCTCACACATTCCGGGGAACGTCAGCGCACTTGCCGGGGGACAGATTCGAGGAAGAGGACGCGGCCCGAGGATGGAATACAACAGGCAGGACTTTGGAGGACTCCGGTGGGACCATATAAGTCTTTATGTTTTTAGCTACTTCAAGTTTGGCTTATGGTTACTGCTTTCAGCTATTTTTTTTTACCCTGAGCCACGTTAATGAGGTTAAATTGCTTATCAGTCACACTGTTTCCAAGCACTTTCCCAAAACTTTTCCTAAAAGCAACAAGCACTCTGTCCTGTTTCCCCTTTTTTTATCTGTCCATAAAAGATGTGTCTTTGACTAATAGCAGCAGGTAATTGTGCCCTGGTAAGCATTGTCTATCCCTTTGTTTAAAGTCCTATATGTCCCTAGATTAGCTTTAAGCTCTGTCCCTTACTGGCAGTCGAAAAAAAGGCAGCCTGTCATTGGATAATCCTGGGCATGAGTACTTTTGCTCAAATTCCAAGTTCATATCCATTGTCTGAAAAAGCTCAAATGATCCTATATCTGACCGACCACCACTTTCCCTCATAAAGCCCAGGTTGTAATTGACTATATGATGATGAAACACTTGTACCCGATTTTGACTTTTTGCTCATTAAAGAATTAGTAAAATAAGAGATTCCCCAAAGAACAATGCAGAGGAGAGAGTAGTATAAAGGAAAAGACTGGCTAGTCATAAGTTTTATAGTTACCATGTTGCTATGAATAGAAAAATAAAAAGTCATTCAGGAAACATTGGCAGCTTTGCAGGGATGAATCCCTTTGCCTTATTGCATCTGCCTTATATTAGGGGATTTTCTCCCAATCCTAACCCTAAATTGACTTACTCATCCTTAATGTGTATTAAGCCTACATTGCAATCTTGTTTCCCATTTCTGATATCACTTTCTTATTTGATTACTGTAAGTTTATCAGTTTATTGGAACATCAAGAATATATTATTTGCTTTTCACTAGGGAAATTGTGATATGCATATAAATGTGTCTGGAATGCAACAAGGAAATCTATCATGTATCATGTATGAATTTTATTCTAAATATGCAAGGATTTAGTGGGCACAGAAAACAATAACATAAACATTAAGACACACAATTGGAGCCACTGCTCAACACTAGCAATATAACATAGCATCCTTTTTTGCTAGTATTATTCCAATGTGTTTTGCATTTATCTGAAATGCTAATATATTATCATTGTTCTTTCATTATTCATCATTTAGTCATTCTTTTACCACCCAAGTAGCCTCTCCTCCTTTCACTTATTGCATTTTTATAATGAATGAACAGAAACAACTTGTTAAAGAAGAGAGCTGCATGTTATGGCTAAAAAATAACATTTGCTACAACTATTATTATGCAATGTTTTATATTTACATGGCAAGAAAAAAATATATAAATGGCCATTTTAGCTTCTCTTCAACCTCCACCATTGAAAAATTAATTACAGAATGTTGATTTGTTGGTTTTATTGTATTGCTGGAACAATTATTTTAAAGTTAAGGAACGCATGGTTTCATGGTTTATAAGGTGAATTTCCCATTTAACGTACACCTTTGATATCCTCCCCTGGCAGACCTGAAAATGTGAGGCATTGTTCTTCTATGACCAGAAGCTGACACTAGTGCAATATTCTAAAGAGACCAGCTCCTAGGATAAACTGGCTTAAAGGTGAATTCACGTATGGCCCCCAAGTAATCCTAAATATATATCAAGGCATGTATATAACTCTGGTCTGAGGTTTGGCTTTACATATAGTATAAGTGTGTAATGTTTTACAAAAATAACAATTTTGCCACATGCTAGGTGTTTTATGTCTATATATATGATTTATAAATGTCACATTTATAGGCAATTTGCATTTCTAACTATTGCTAATTAAAAGTAGGTTGTATTCATATGTACTATATTACAGTTTTTTCACAGTTTGTTTTTTAAAGTATTTTCTTTTTTACAGAATCCACAAAACTTCCTTAATGCAGAACAAATATCAAGGAGTTCATACCCTTTTTTCCTGATAACCTGTTCTCAATTTGCTATTTTTAATAAAAACACCTTATTGGCTGAATTATTTATTTACAATCAAAATCCATTTTACTTTTAAATTTAAACAAGCTTAAAAGTAAAAGAGAATATTATTGCTTCTAAAAGTAATGCATATTGTGTGATCCCCCACCTTGTTTTTTAGACATTTACTATTTCTTGTTTTTAAAATTTTATGGGTTCTCAAAGAAAAAAAAAAGTGCATTAAAAAGATGATGCCATGACAGTAACAAGATAACCAAACAAAGCAAGGAGCTCACAAGTATGACTTACCTAAATTGCTGTAAAACTAATTTTTGTCCCATGATTTTCATCATCATTAAATACATCTGTAAATCTGAAAGAGTAGGTATGTATTTTAAAAGAGAAGACTGATAAAATGTAGCCTGCAGAAGTTTACATTAGTTTATGAATTCTTTGAGGCAGCAAGCTCTTAAGGGTTAATTTTTCTAGCTTGGGACTTAAAACAGCCCCACATAAAGAAGTATTAATCAGCATTGTTTCTGGCAATTCTGTAATGTTTCTTTCAGCATTGATTAAACTACATTATACATAAATAAATTTATAACAATTAGTATATATATAATAAAACTAGACTGATATTATTTTTATAAATTAGATATTATTTGCTAATAAATTGTAAGTGGTGTGTGATCTTTTAATTACAATACAATATTTTTTAAATAATGTATTTATCCTTATATAAAATGCAACAATTGGTAATACTTTTTTTATGTTTTTAGAGCTCAGCGCAATTCTTTATAAATCACTTAACACCTTACAAAGAAAAACCGTAAGGTATACAAAGAAGTCTATGTCATTAAATTGGGACTGTACTTACGCATTTGAATTCACAAATATTAATGCTTATGGCAAGATTAAAGCCACATGTGTAAAGAATTTTTATAGTCTTATTATTACAACACAGTATCTAATTGCAACTTTATTATGGTGCTTTTGTTAATCTAAAATAATGAGTACCTTTTGAAATAAAACTGTAAAAAACTGTAAAGACTACACAGGCCTGGACAGGACTTAAGAAAAGATGCATGCATGCCAGACATTTTCTATATGTAGCGTGCTTTTAATCATTCAGTAGTGAAATGATTTTAAAGTTGGCACCCTTGAGTAAAATAGTTGTGTTTATTTGTATGATGTAAAAAAGTAAAGCAGACATAATGCCATACCTGGCTATAAGGAAAAGAGTGCAAGATTGATGATTATCTTAGTCAATTTTACAAGCCTTTTTGTAAGATGGGAATCTAGATCTTCTTAGTGATTTCTTACGTCACATTTACCTGCCTTCTGATCTGCCTGTTCCTGTACACACCAGAGAACAACTAATTGCCTGACACTGTGGGAATGTCATGAGGGTATTAAGCAGGCATTACAGGCATTTTTAAACATTTCCTATTCAAGTCTATGAAGGTGGTAGTAGTGGTAAATTGCCCCTGATACTGCATAGCATGTCTAGAAAACTGCATAGAAATGCTTCTGCATCCTAGCAGTAGTCAAATTAAGGATAATGAACAAATCAGTTCGGTCTGAATATAACTGTTTTATGCAAGGATCTGAAAAAGCCCTAAGGTAGTTGGACCTAATGGTCCTGATTGAGTAAAGCTCTCCAAGGCTGGAGAGAATACACTTTCAACAACGAGTGATCCAGCAAACATGGAATGGATTTCTTAAAAGTTGCTCGCTATTTGTTACCAAATGTTTTTAATCCTTGACTAGATCTATCTCAGGTTTGCTAGAACACCCAGCTTCACTGATGAACATGTATTCTCTCCAGCCTTGGAGAGCTTTAAAAAATCAGGCCCAATGATGGTTAAGCAGGAGAAAGGATGGCTTGGTCTGCTGTTTATTTCATCATAAGACTCAGTCTAGAAGTGGTTACTAAACAAAGTTGGATGCTGAAATGGAGCACAGTATAATATTGCTCTTTAAGGTTTTCATATTTTATTCAATATTAACCTGTAGAAGTGCTGATATGTGTGTTTGATAGGTGTTTGTTCAATTTTAGTGTGAGGTTTTAACTATTACTCAGTGCCCCTGATTCATCATTGAAATCCGCGATCGCTGCATGATCGCCAGTAAAAAGCTGTCGGATAAGCGCGGCTCCGTGCGCGAGCTTTTCCGGTTGTTGAATAGCGCGATCGCGCGCGCGATTCCGGATCGCTAATACGAATGCGCGACCGATAATCCGATTTTGTTTGATGAATCAGGGGCAGTGACTCAATAATTGCCTTTTTGATTTTCTTTGAGGTTTGAAGGTTTTGTAGTTCATTTTATTAAAAGAGTTTTATAATTATGTCATGTTTGTGACAATCCTAATGTTTCTTGAAAGGACAGAACAACTTGGCTAATCAAGTAACAACATTTTGTCTGTAGGGGCTACAGTGAGAGTTTAACTATACAAATAAATAAACATTTAAAGTTAGCTTACGCTGGTTTGTATTAGAGTGCAGGGCAAGAGTACACCGTTCTCTACATTTCAGTTTAGGAATAATTCCACAGTCCATAAAAAAGGGAACAGCTTTCAGGACAAATAAACACAGCTTCTCAACAAAGCTTACATCCAGCCTTGTATGCAGCCTAACTATTGCCATTCCAATTAAAAAACTGAGACTAATCTGACAGTACACCTGTGGTGCATCCAACCAGAATTCCCTATTAGCTGGAGCTAAACTCAGAGGTGTACTTGGTGGAATGGAAAGGCCCACTAAGTACCTTCCTACCCATTCCAAAATAAACCACAAACAACAGCAACCTTTGCAGAAAAAGATCAGGAGAGGATAAAAAAGTCCTACAAATCAGTCTACGGGCTATATGATTGAGATATGTATTTCCCATTTTTGTGTAAAGTGTAAAATACGATTACATGTTTTGCAGCCTATTGGAGTCCTGTAAAGGATCATATTGTCTATATGGTACCCACCACTACAGCGGATGTTGTAGGTTGTTAGAGAAAAGAACACCATCCAGATTATAATTTGCTTCCTCATAGCCCGCCCCCCTTCCCCAATAAAAGTAGGAATGGCAAGATATGTACACAATTCCTTGTACACAAGACCTTGCTTGTCTGTTAGAGAATATGAGCCTGATTTAAAAAAAATCTCCAAGGCTGGAGAGAGTACAGTGAAGCGAAGCTGGAATGGATTTCCTAAAAGTCATTAGCTATTTGTGAGCAAATGTTTTCCATCCTAAACCAGATCTAGGATTTCTGGATCACTTAGCTTCACTGATGACAGTGTATCCTTTCCAGTCTTGGAGAGCTTTAATAAATCAGGCCCTATTTGTGAAAAGTTATCTCTACTGGACTATTGGTACATCCTTTACACAAAGGCCTGGACTAATTTAGTTCTACAAGAAACCAACCTAAAAGGCAGAACTTCAAACCCTGCTTCATACCTTTGCATCTTATACTTATTTTTTTTAACTTTCTAGTATCTGGGAAAAATGTATAATCCTTCTTCTATGGTCTGAATAACTATTCTACTACTTCACCATCATAAACATGATTTTAATTTCCAATAGATTGCCTTAGGTTATGTCCTATTTGCCATTTACTTTTACTCCTACATAGATAATTTCAGATGTCTTATTTTTAGGAAGGAGAAAAATATGTGATGGCTGCATGATTACCACAAATGCCTGTTATTAAAATGCTCTTCCAGGGAGTAATACATTTTTGATGGTAAATTTTAAACAGAATGATTGTAGATGAGCTAGAAGACAATTTTCAGTACTCTGTTATCATTTTGATTTATTTCATAGTTATGTAGTTTGTAGCTTAGTGCACTAATCATCTGTTTCCAAAATGTATAGACATAAAAAAATGGAAATCCATTTTATTATTATTAATATTATTAATAATAATAAACAAACAGTATTTATATAACACCAACATATTACGCAGCGCTGTACAATAAATAGGGGTTGCACATGACAGACAGGTACAGACAGTGACCCAGGAGGAGGAGAGGACTCTGCCCGGGGGAGCTTACACTCTAGGAGGTGGGAACAAGTATCACACAAATAGGATATTGATTTATTAATTAAATCTGAATCCTGATATAATAAAATATTGTCCATATGGCCTTATCTTTGTCTACACCTAATTTTATTCTTCTATTCACTATTTATCTAACACTGTTGAAATAAAATTAAAGCATATGTGTCCTATTAGTGACTGACAACTAGATAGAAAATTAAGTTGTAGCTTGATATTGTTACATACTCATAAGGTACAAGTAACCTAGTTTGAATAATAACAGGCTGTGTCCTGTTAAATGATTTTCCCCTCCCTTAAATAGCCTCTTTGATGTGATAATATTAATTCCCTGGGTGTTCAGTGAGAGAAAAACAGGGGAAACGGAAATTAAATGAATGATGCAATGTCAGTCAATCTTTTAAAACCACAACCTTATTAACTGTTAATCATATTGTCATTTTGTCACTCAAGATAATGAAACCAAGAAAAGAGGTACATTTTGCAAAGGGGGTTTATTTAGAGTTTTAAATGAGAACAGTTGTGGAAATATTATAATAATGAGTTTTTTTTTCTGCTGCATTTAAGTGGCTTAGAAGGGCATATCAATTCTTTCTTTGTAGCTGGTCCTGCACATTTAAATCATGATGAATAGCTTTGCGTTTTTCTACACTGCAATACAATTTTCTATGAACTATCAATAATGTTTATTTTTACAGCTAATACAAATTTATTAAAATTCATTTGTCATGATATCACAGTAACGTGGAACTAGAATTATAGCAATGAACAGACTGTGTTAGGAATGAATAATTTCAAACTATTTAGCGCATATTACTCAGAAAAGATGCTGTAACCTAAATATTACATTGTATTAGAACAAATTTATCAACATATTCCTGCTAATGTCTAACAACGTAATCTCTCTTTATCAGGTTCTGAGTTGGTCTGTTACCATGGCGATCATTGAGAAGCATTGCTTGCATTAGGATGCTGATGTCCAACAGTTACTTTAGTTGTGGGCTGTAGTGTCAGTAAGGTTATTGTTATATAAGTGAACTTTTGTCAAATTGTCAGAATACAATTGTTCTGGAACCGTGATGAAGAAAGTTCCCAGGCGAATTTGATGTATATTTATTAAGCTGATGACACCCAAAACAGATTTTGAGAATAGAACACCATAATATTTACATACACAGTAACCAGGATGACTAGGCAGTAATTTAATTACCCTCACTTTAGGAAATGAACCTTTTTCTGACTACCACTATCCCTTTCCATGAAAAATAGTTTGATTAACATTACCCTAATTCCATAGAGAGCTATGTCACTGTAAGTACTTTTGTTTTCATTTCCATGAACTTAATTTAAACTGACATTTTATTTATTTTCATATTGTGATTCATAAAAAAATCATAGGCTTTTGTATTCGAAATTTACTGGAGTATAATCTAATCGATTCTAACATTTATGCTAGGAAACAAAGTGCATATGTGCCCAAACTATGAACGCTAAACTATTTATTGATTATTAATATGCTATAAACAAGCTTACAAATAAGCTATCACTTACATTCCTAGCTTATTGTACATTGAAGTTGTTCATTCTCATAATCCTCAAAGATTGTAACAGAGATTCTAACAGGCTTGTTCAGGATCAGGGATAAGCGAGAAGCGAGAATGCCTCTGGCATTCTCGTGAAAATTTCCTCGAACTTCCGATGGGTCAGCAAAATTTCGTCAAACCGATTTCGCAAAACCATCGGAAGATCGAGAAAATCATTACGATCCCCGGCACTAGAGGTTAAATAATTAATTAATTAATTAACCTCTAGTGCCCTGGGATCGCAGTGGATTCTGAGAGCTGCATTCATTCTTGCAGCCCTGGGAATTCTCCTGTTTGCGATACCCGGTACTAAAGGTTAATTAACCTCTAGTGCCCAGGGATCGCAGTGGAACTGCAGATGAACTCTCATTGAATTTACTAAAATTTCATTGAGAATCTTTCTTCACAATAATGTTAGAGAATAATAAAGTCATACAGAAAATGATTACTTCAAGTTGTTGCTGCTAAAGGTGTTTGTATGTGCTAATAAATCCTGGGGTATACATAGTTTTTTTTCACATGATTTCTCCATTTTGGCTTCATTTTTCATAAATAATTAAAGACACAATAGAATCTGGTGTATGTTCTTTTTCAGGTGATTATAAAACTAAATTATTGTAGAACCTTTCAAGGGCCAAATTATTTTTTTGTCATGCCCTTATACAAAAATCTGTAAAACGGTATTTAAATGACTGTATGTGTGTGTGTGTGTATATATATATATATATATATATATATATATATATATATACAGTTTATATATACATAAATATATATATACATGTGTGTGTGTGTGTTCCATATCCAGGGTATAAAGCCAAGGGGTGCAGGAAGTAGCACAAGCAAAAGGGGTTACATGTAAAAGGTCGCTCCAGGCTGCATACAATTGATAGGTCAGGAACAGGCAATGGCCAGCAACAGTATATCACACAAAACACACTCCAAACTCTCAATTAAATTTTTAAAATTTCTTCACAATAATGTTAGAGAATAATAAAGTCATACAGAAAATGATTACTTCAAGTTGTTGCTGCTAAAGGTGTTTGTACGTGCTAATAAATCATGGGGTATACATAGTTTTTTTTACACATGATTTCTCCATTTTGGCTTCATTTTTCATAAATAAATAATGACACAATAGAATCTGGTGTATCTTGTTTTTCAGGTGATTATAATACTAAATTATTGTAGAACCTTTTAAGGGCCAAATTATTTTTTTATCATGCCCTAATACAAAAATCTGTAAAATGGTATTTAAATGACTGTATGTGTGTGTGTGTGTGTGTGTATATATATATATATATAAATATATATATATATATATATATACAGTATATATATACATAAATGTATATATTAGTGTGTGTGTCCCATATCCAGGGTATAAAGCCAAAGGGTGCAGGGATTAGCACAAGCAAATGGGTCACATGTAAAAGGTCGCTCCAGGCTGCATACAATTGATAGGTCAGGGACAGGCAATGGCCAGCAACAGTATATCACATAAAACACACTCCAGCACAAATAAGCCCAGCTAAACGCTATAACAGTGGCTTTTTAGAGGCAACATTCGAAACAAAGTGTTTTTAATTGGTGAAAATGGACTCCTAACTAGACAAAGTACACCTGTGCTAAACAACAAGTTATTAAGTGAGGTGATGCAATACAATAAACATAAAACGAAGCACAATATTGCATTGAGTCTTTGTGTGTTTTTGTCTCCTTATCCTAACGCGTTTCGCCTAATTGCTTCCTCAGGGAATATTTTTTGGAGACTTACACTAAACAAGATAATATAACAAAAGAAAAAATCAAATCAATACGCAGCAACTAAAAACACAATTGTATAGCATATATAAGTACAAATCTATTTTTGATCATTCTCATAATGCTAGTAAATTGATAAAGTGCCCTTATGGTATATGACTACTGTATATCAATACAAAGGGACAAAATCTCAACTCAATGAAATATTGTGCATTGTTTAGTGTTTATTGTATTGTATTACCTCACTTAAAGACTTGCTGTTTAGCACAGGTGGACTTTGTCCAACTGAAAACACGTTGTTTCGAATGTTGCCTCTAAAAAGCCGCTCTTTGTTCTTTTCTTTCCATATACATATTTATTTTTAACAAAATGGTAGATAATTGGGTCAGCTTAAAAAAAAATGACAGTAACATGGCTAAAAAATTCTGTATCTCTGTATTAAAGAAATTATTTACTTAGTCTATAGAATCCTAATTACAGTTAATTGTATCCCAGAAGCAAAACACATATGCAACTGTTCTAAGCAATAAATATCTTTTTTATACAAAGTGTACATGGAAAAGACATTTACAGAATAAATATTATTTAAAACATTAGTAAAATACTTTTAGCTAACCAGCTAGTCAACAGTTTGTATTAACAAAAGGGGTTTTATTTGGATATATTTGGAACAAATGTGGAATCCATACTGCTTTGATGGCCCTGTCCGTTTGTTCTTCTCTGAATATCCCTATCTTTGTTCACCTTGCTATAAATCTAGTTATAAATATATTTGAGCAGTTTCCATTTTTATTGTTTGTTGGATTGGGTAGAAGGGCACACTACAGGTCCTTTGATTCCATTTCACTGCGCTTGGCGATTGGTTTGTACCTACAGATTTATAGAGGAATGGACAGCCTTTGGGCATGTCTATTCCAAATTTTCCTGCTTTTTATGTTCTAAAATTGATCTCTTATAGATCAGTTTAGGACTGCACTTAATAGGTGAGGAGGCAGTCTGGCTTCCATAAATGCTTGCAAAGGTATGCACAAAAACCTGTTTTATTTTTTTATTAATTTTTTAGGAAGGCAATCAGAAAGCCATTACAAAAAAAAATAATAATAATAATAACTAGTAAAAATGTGTGTTTTTATTAAAAAATATATATAAAAACAGTACCAAACAGGTTATAGTTGAATGTTTAAAAATGTGATCTAAAAAAATCATACTAAAAGAAAACATTTAAAACCTGTTTTAACACAAATTGTTGAAACAATGCATTTTTTAACTCTCCGGCTAGTTTGTAAGTGTGCTGAAAATGTTTGTATTGTGTTTAATTAAAATTTATAACCTGGGCTTCGAATTAAAGACTAAATGATGTGTTCTCCTTTATCATCAGATTTTGTTATTATTATTATTATTTATATTATTACTAATAAACAGTATTTATATAGCACCAACTTATAATGCAGCACTGTACATTAAATAGGAGTTGCAAATGACAGACAGATACAGACAGTGACACAGAAGATGTAGAGGACCCTGCCCAGAAACGGTAGGGGAAGTAGCAAACAATAGGAGGGGAGATATGGAATGGTGGGTAGTGAGGGGTTTAAGAAGAAGATGGCAAGTTTAAAAATATTAAGTAATAATAAGTATGAGCAAGTCAAATAGGACGTGGAAGACCATTCCAGAAGGTTGGGGCACCTTTAGAAAAGTCTTGGAGCCATGTGATAAGGTTAAAAGAGAGGAAGTCATTAGTAGGACATTGGAGGAGCAAAGAGAGTGGCTAAATGTGTACTTTTCTGTCGACTCAGAAAGGTAAGTGAGACAAGAACTGTGAAGGATTTTGAAGGCATAGCATAGAAGCTTAAATTTGATTCTAAGGTGACATAAAATCCAGTGAGCAGAACTACCAAGAGATGCAGCAGAAGAGGAGCGGTGGGAAAGATGGATAAGTCTGGCTGCAGCATTCATAATAGATTGTCGAGAGAGTCAGGTTAGTGGAATACCAGGGAGGAAGTTTGGTGGTTTCTGAGGACAGACAGAGGCATATTTTGGACATGTTGTGCATGTGAAAGTGACAGGACGTGAAATTGTTCTGAATATGGGGGTTAAAGGAAAGCAGAATTGAAGGTGACACCGGGACAACATAACAGGGAAGGGACAAACAACAGTGTAATTAACAGTTAATAATATGTCAGGGGGATATTTGGAATTTAAGGTAGTGAAGATGAAGAGTTCTGTTTCTTCCATTTTAGGTTTCAGAAATCTGTCAGCTATTTATGATGAGATGGCAAACAAACAGCATAGAACTAGGGATGATTGAGTGAATTTATTCATTTCCGTCTTGCAGAGAATTGGGCCGTTCGCGATTACCAAACATGTAGGCGAGAATGGCCTTCGTAAATTCGGACGGCAAGACAAAATGTTTGTCACCTGCAAGACCAATCAGGGGAGTGGAGCTTTCAGCTCTGCTTCCTTGATTGCTCTTGTAGCCCTTTACTAGTTGTATGTGTTCTTGGATAGCGTTTCTCTATCCAAGAACACAGGAGTCCTGTGTTCCTGGATAGAGAAACTCTATCCAGGAACACATACTACAGGACAGCAACAGCAATCAGGGGAGCGGAGCAGCTCTGCTCTCCTGATTGGTGTTGCAGTCCTGTACTATGTGTTCCTAGATAGAGTTTCTCCATCCAGGAACACAGTGTGAGTCTTACGGCTGGCCGCTCATGAATGAATGCAGCGTAGGAAAAATCCTCTGATTTTTCCCACAGCCGCGTTCATTCATAAATGCAAGCTGCATGACTCACTCTGAGAGGAGGAGCCTTCCTCAGCCAATCAGAGAGCACTAGATGTTTTGAATGGAGGGACTTCTCCCCATTTAACCTCTAGTGCCTTAAAAAAAAAAAAATTGGTAGAACTGTTGTTTGCTGTTTTTTTTTAAATTACCAAGGAACTGTTTTCTGCTCCCTGAGCAGAGGAGAACCTGCTGACATTGTAATATAATTATCTCTTACTTTCCAGCACAGTAATATTATGATACATTTGTTACATTTTTCTTTTATCCACTGTAATGCTATCCACTGCAAGAAAAATTTAACAAATGTATCAAAATATTACTGTGCTGGAAAGTGTGTTATAGAGTAAAAGATAAAATTTCCTTGATCTTCCAATGGTTTCGCAAAAAAAATTTCACGGTACCATTGGAAGTTCAAGGAAATTATCGCGAAACTGCTAGATTGCTCATCCCTACATAGAACCTGGTCCAGGTCTGGGAAAGACAAGTCAAGGGTGGACAGATAGATTTTAGTGTCAGCATACATATAATTCTGTAACCCAGGGAAGCATAAGAGACCAATGAGTGAGGAGGTGTACAGAGAAAAGATAACCAGTCCAATGACTGACCCTTGGGAAACACCAACAGAGAGAAGAGTAGATGAGTAGAAATTACAATTGAAAGAAAGAAAAATCAGTGTCACTTATACCAATGGAGTTCAAGATTTGGATTCAAAGGGGGTGATCAACAGTGTCAAAAACACAAAAACAGAGGAAAGATCTTACTTAGCTATGATAAGGTCATTAGCCACTTTAGTAAGGGCTATTTTAGTGGAATGGGCAGCTCAAAAGCCAAAGCTGAGTAGATCAAGGAGAGAATTTGTGATTAGGTAGTCAGTGAGACTTTTATAGACAAGGCACTCAAGAAGAGTGGAAACACATGGGAGAAGGTAAATAGGACATTAGCTAGAAAAAGGGAGGGGTCTAGTGATGGTTTCTTCAGGATAGGGAGTATAATGACATGTTTGAAAGTGGAGGGGTAGATATCAGAAGAAAGAGAGAGGTTGAATAGTTCAGTTAGTGCAGGGGCCAGTGTGGAGGCCTGGGCATTGAGTAGATCAGAGTTAGTGAGGATTTAGTGAAGGTTAGTAATGATTTATAGGTGGAAGGACTGGATATGGCAGTTTCACAAGCCTGTGCAGACAAAAGTAATTCAATAAGGAAAAATAGGCTGTTCACAAATTATCATTCTACAAGGTATACTGTATATAATCATGGATAAATTGAGATTTTGTTTTTCTTTAAAAGCGCCATTAGAGAAAGAATTCTGGTTTATATTTGTTATACATTTTACATGAGGACACAGTGCTATATACAAAGGATCTTTTGAGAGTAACTGATCTATCATAACCAAATAAAAAGTACATTTTTTATACCTGTATAAGGGGGGATAAATAGAACTTTGTTTAAAAATAGCACATTATAGATGTATTTAGTCATGCTAATTTGTATTGGCATTTCTAATAAATATCATTTTGGATATCAGCAGTAATGGCTGCATTTTGCACACTAGGTTTATAGTCAAAAATATAGTCAAAATAGTATTTTCCTTTTTTTTTAAGGTAAAAAAAAATTCTTTATATTTGGATTGGTTTTTGTTTGAGTATATAAATTATTTCCATAATTTTTTTGAAGTAGGTAAGGCTCTGCAAGACAATAACCTGCCTTATTTTGATTTCCCTGGTAATGATTGGGTATTCTTTTCAAACAAAAATTTAAAAAACAACTTGTGAAACATTGTTTGCTAGATAATAATTCACTTTGCTAAGTAAACAGTTTATATTTTCTTTGTAAAACAGACACATGTTTTTCCAGCAAATACAGTCATGCAAGAACTGCTGGATTCTTTTGGATCAAATTGTCATTCATTAAGACATTGCAAAATGAATTAGCATCATTACCTGTGTTTTAAGTGTATCCTTTGCCTGCACTTCATAACAGTCCTTTGTTATTTTGCATAGAATAAATACATATATATATATATACCGTATTTCCGGCGTATAAGACGCTCCGGAATATAAGATGCACCAATTTTAAAGGAAGAAAATCTAGAAAAAAGGATTCTGAAAGATTATTTCCCTTCTGATCACTCATGTGCC